>NC_141255.1:19108458-19130958 GCF_054856555.1 Leptonotus elevatus | reverse complement strand
AACAAAGGAATGTCTGAAGAACAACAAGATTCATGTTCTGGATGTGCCCAGTCAAAATCCTGACTAAAATTCTTTCAAAATACTGTGGCGAGACCTGAAGCGGGCAGTTTATGCTAGATGCCCATCCAACCTCTGTCAATTGGCTGCATTTTGCAAGGAAGAGTGACAAAAAATCCCCCAAAGTAGATGTGAAAGACTGATAAGTCACTAAAGATAGTGTTTGGATGAAGTTATCATTGCAAAAGGAGGTGTAATGTCTGATTAAGTGAGAGGTTCACATACTTTTGCACACATGAAATCTTGAGGTCCTTAATCAACATTTGCTAAAGAATAAATGGCATTACTATCATTCGTTTTGTTCAAGTCGATGTCAGCATTGTAGATTTGGGTATGACAACATTATTATTATTTATTATTTTATTATTAATTATAATTTAATATATTTAATTATATTTTAATATTTTATACAAAAAGTCTGACCATGCCTGCAGGGTTCACAAACTTTTGAGCAGCACGTTAAATAGAACCGTTGTCCATTAGGTGTTTGCACATTTATCCATCAGCGAGCACCTTCTCAAGGCTCATGTGTCCTCGTTCCGACTCTTTGTACACAAAGTAGAAAGAAGTGCGTCGGATGTGCGCCCCATGCATAAATATCCTCAAAAAGCACGAGTTGGTCTAGCTAAGCTAATAAATCAAAAGGATTGATACCTTTTTGGCAAAATTTGGAGGTAGCCGCATTCTCCAAAATGACTCCCAAACCTTGCTTAGCCCTCATTTGGCATCTATCCTCCCAGTTAATGAAATCATCCCGTCTGTCTCAGAATAGATAACCCCGTAACTATTTGCATATGCTCCCTGCGCAAGGTGTTAATGACGACGCGCGGCCGCCGCAAATGACCCAAGCAAACGCGCTCGGTGTGTCTTAAAAAACAAACACTGCATTTGTGAAGGTTACTTGATATTGAAATGAGGCCACATAGCATTAACCAGGCAGATTGAAGAGAAGCAATGTGGGAGTGAGTAATTGCAAGGCTGACATTTCTGTTGTTATGTGTTTATATTTGCGGTTTAGCCAGGAATGATTAAATATGTCTGTATTGTGACATTGACGCGCTATGGCTAACAAGCTCATTTGATTTGTACATCTGCAGACTCAACACAATTGCCAAGCACCTGCAGTCATTCATTACAACCAGACCTTTATAATAAGCCAATTTCTGATGCTCTGGTGTGGGGTTAAATCAATTAAGGATGGCACCAAATCAAGCAGCCTGGGGTCCTCAATGATTGGGCACGATGGGGCCTACAGGCTCTTTGTTCCTGGGACCTAAAACTCCAGAATCATTTTGTTCTTGATAGTTTTGGTTTTGGAGTGTTCCAATCCAATTAGTTAAAAGGTATGTTCTGACCCTGTCCCATAAGTAAATTTAAATGATTATAATGCATATAAGTATCAGTAAAAATGTCAAATGGTGTCCGGTCTCTTAGCAATCACAATCAAAAATGTGGCGACCGTGGCTCAGGGTGTAGAGATGGTCGTTCAGTAACCAGAAGGTTGGCTGTTCGATCCCCGCTCTCCCCAAGTCATGTGTCATTGTGTCGTTGGTTAAGGCACTTCACACACATTGCCTCCAGTGCTACTCACACTGGTGTGTGGAAGGTGCGAGTGTTTGGTGGTAGTCGGAGGGGCCGTAGGCGCACACTGGCAGCCATGCTTCCGTCAGCCTGCCCCAGGGCAGCTGTGGCTACTTAAGTAGCTTACTGCCACCACAGTGTGAATGTGAGTGCAATGAATGATGTATCCATTCCATTGTAAAGCCTCTTTGAGTCTCTAGAAAAGCGCTATATAAATCTGATGCATTATTATTATTATTAATAATCACTGTGTGTTCCCTACTAGGAGGCCAGCTGGAAAGTCTGATGGAAAGCATGAGAGCAGAGATTGAGGCCCAGCCCCCAGTGGAAGGAGCCTACTCTCCACGCCGGGGCGATTTCTGCATAGCCAAGTTTGCTGATGGAGAATGGTACGTGTCGGGATCAAAATGGGACTTCATTAGAGAGCTGCACTTCACCTTTTACATCTTTTCCCTTGTTGGCGCAAGAACACCTGATGTTTCATTTTCACCTGGTCTCTTGTTAAGCTCGTAAGCGTAGACAGTATTTGGTGTGATGATGTCACCATCACCGCTCCAGTCAGCTCTGGTTTGACAGCCACACACGTGGATCCTGCATGTTGACATTTATGCCTTGTTGTGGTACCAACATGAAAACTAGAAAGCTGTCTACAGGTAAAAGACAAACAATTGGGAAAGCAGGGAGAATAATGCCAAGCATTTTCTTCTGCAGGTACAGAGCCCGAGTCGAGAAAGTGGAGTCGCCGGCGAAAGTGTACGTCTTCTACATCGACTACGGCAACGTGAGTGATGGAAAACAAGAACAATGAGATTGTTGAGTTTGCTTAACAGGAAAAGAGGCAAATAATGGTGAAGTAGGTTAAAACATTCAGCGAATAAAAGTTTCATTTTCCTGAAATAAACGAAGTATGAAGTATTTTTAAAAAATTCAATTTTTGTCAAAGTTACTAAACAAAAAAATACCGAACATACTTGGTAGCAGTATAAAGCTGATGATTCCATTTGTCCCTTTTAATAATTGGACATCATTATGGTGTGAGATTCCACAAGATTTCTCATAAACATGAACTTTGTATATCCCAAAATACCAGCCTATGAACGGCCGGCTGCCGTTCATTTGATTAGCATAGGGAACAATAATCAGAGATAGACGCCAGCATGCTGCAGCAGCAGTCCGGCTAGCTGCTGTGCCTGCTGCCATGTTGGCAGGGGTGACTTTTCAATGAAAGGCAATGCATGGACATTTAAAATCAATTGTCATTTGCTCATTTCTCAAACCATTTTCATGAGGTTGACTTCTTTTTCAATGCAAGTGTGTGCTTTTATTATGGCCTGTGGGGGGGAAAAAAGCCCCACAAAAATATTTTTACCTATGAAAGATACTTTTTTTTTCTTTTTCTTTTGACGCACACAAAGCATGTCGTATCTACCTTATTCATGTGCTAATGATGTCATGAATAATAATAATGTTGTGAGGAGTGTACTTTAATGGTTCAAATATATTAGAACTCTGAGATTATGATTAGATTATACCCAAACCTCCTCCTTGAAATATAAATCACTGAATTGAGGATGTAACGATAACGGCAATATCGTCATATAGCGATATTAAAACTTTCACATAATCGTCGTCATGTCACGATATTAAAAGCAGCACGTGTTCAAAAATTTCCATTTGTGCAGTTCTAGCATCCTCTGGTGGCGCAGTAAAAATTTTACAAGGCATGTTTTGGCTCTTCTATATTTAAAATCCACATTAATGGTCAGATGAAGGAGAACGTAATATGCTTGTAATTCGAGTCAATAGGTGGAGGATCTCAGTGTGCATGCATTAGCAAGTAAGTGCCTCAATATTAAGTGTTATTCAAGATTGTATGTTATGTGCATTGCTGTTATGTATAAAAGCACAATACATATATGGTGCTTTTTTATAGTATGAGCTCTTATTTTCTTTTTTTTTACAATATTGTGACGGGTTTTTTTTTTATATCGCCAACCTCCCCACAATATCGTGATAATTATCGTTTCGTGTGACCTTCATATCGTGATATCGTATTGTGATGTTTGCATATCGTTGCGTCCCTACTGTGAATGGCATGCCAGTTTTTTATGTTGGCCTTAATCACTCATTGGCAAAGCAACACAGCAAATGCACTTCTTTCTCGTGTGTATTGTTAATTCCCACAATGCATTGGGCCATCACCTTGCTTGTGTTCATCCACTCCAACGAAGGGCTTTTGTTTTCCCCCTTTTCCTTGTTCAACATAGACACATTTCGTCGTCTCTAATACGATGTCAATAAATGTGATTGGTTGCAAATGTTGAAGGTGTTCTCCCTCTCGACTGGAGGGCATTGATCACATTAGTCTAATATACGCGCCTCGTTAAAGGAGCGCCGCATTTTTTAATGGTGCTGACTTTTTGTCACAATTGTCTATGTTCTTGTTGAATTCACCCACTCCAGAGAGCATTTAAGCCTTTATTTATTGATTTGATGAGATAATGTACTGGTAAAACAATTTCCCGAGGAAATTCCAGAGAAATCTGTCCATCTGTCTATAATCTAAGAGAAAGACATCACCAACTATTGAGTTTTCAAGGGAAACCTAATAACAAGTGACTAAAAAAGCACTTGCTAATGTTATCATCTGCGACGTGCAATTTCCATTGGGGTAAAAATTATCATCCCAACCCACAAAAGTTATTTCCACATTTATTATTGAAATGTCTTTATTCAGAGGCCTAATGACATAAATCAGGGCTAATTGTCACGGTTGTTGTATTGTAACGTAACGTGTTGTGTGGGCTTGTTGACTCTTCGGCAGCTGCCAAAGCCTTGCGCACCCCCACTTGACCGGCCTAAATTGAAAGCTTGACACAAATGACGATCATAAACGCAATCAATATGTGTTGTTGCCAGAGAGAAATGGTGTCATCCACCCGCCTCGCCACTATCCCGCCCGCCTTCAGCACCAGAATGCTGCCAGCACAGGCCACAGAGTACACCTTTGCCTACATCCAGGTGCCGCAGGACGTAAGTCACAAAAATGCCCACCTTGCTTTTTTGGGCGGAAGTCTTGTTTGTCATACACAAAATGTCCAGTGGGGCACAATCACCTTCTGTTTGCATGTTAATTAAACACAAAGCACGATTATGTTTATGAATGTAAAATGTATTATTTTTGACATGTTATACATACATTAATTTAATTTTTATATTTCTATATTTTAATATAATTTGTCATGTTCAATTATTTATATATTACAAATATTTTTATATCGTGAATGACACTTAAGTAAATGAATAAATCTCAATCAATAAAAGAAGAAATAATTCACAGCCAAAAATGCATCAAAGTAAAAGCAACAGAAGGAAGCATTTTGCTGTAATTTAATCATCCCTTTCTCATTGGCCAGAAATGTTTTATATATTCTGTCCCAAAATGTGCTTGGTCACTTGGTGTGTGTGTGTGTGGGGGGGGTGCGTGTGTATGTGTTTTGAAGCATGCTGTCACTCACCGAGAGTGGGTACCTCCTGAAGGGTGAAGTGGCCCATCTGTTGCTTTGTCACCTTTTCTGAAACGCACACAGGAAGCTGACGGGCTTTCGTCTGGCCAAGTAGAAGCCATCTTACCTTTTTGTGTCAGCCTCACCTCCGCAAAGCCGTACACGTAGGCTGGCGGCCATTTCAGATAGTTCGCGCCGCAAGTAAACATTGCTCTCCAGCCGTTGTATTTGGAACAAAATAAAAGCCGTCATGTTTTGGAAAGTCGGCGACACCGGCAACGCTCACTCTGTACACCGGCTGCAAAAGGTGATGCACTGCAAAATCTGACTTTTTTTAATTTTTTTTATAAAAGCATGTTGTCAAAGCAGCTTCTCTCTTTTGTCACACTCATAAATAAATCAAATTAACTCAAGGTTACACAACAACCACAAAAAGTCAATTCATTAATTAGCAATTAAAGTCAGCGACATTCGGGCTTTTAAGAGGCTTTTCACTTGGAGCACTTTAGACGTTATGAAAACATTTACACATTTATTAGACTGTCAAGCATGGAGAAGTGCTTTAATGTGGACACGTGAGCTAGCGACGTTCCACCGTTGACAGCAATGACAAATGTTATTCCCATACCTGAAATCTCTCAAAAAGGAATCAATTTAACCAAAGTCATACACTTAATTGACATCTTCATCTGTTCTTTACAATTTTTTTCTTGTTTTTGTAAAAAAGTCAACAATAATTAAATCTGCATTGAACATTTGTGTTAAAAAGCCTCAAGATATTGCTTTAGTAACTAGTGGAAACAGTCAAATTTCCTAAATGGACACACAGTTTATTTGAAAACAAACAAACGAAGGGGTGATTAAATGTACTACATGACATTTTCCCCTTTATCAACAAACTAAATGTATGGGGGGAAAAAAACATGACATGTGGGCACATTTGCAATGTTTTCAGGTGGACATCTGCTAACAGGAAAACAGGAGACGTGTCCAAAACACTTTGTCGATGCAAAAACAAAAATGGATTGGACAATTAAAATGTGATGTGACAAAAGTCACTTTGAGTCTCATGCTCTTATTAGGTTAGCTTCCATTTGAGCAAATCGGGCCTCCATCCAGCACACTGCAGCCAATTTTATTGAGTTCAAGTGACAAAAATGAAAAAAGGAAAGTACAATCAACCTGCTTTGCTAAAAAATAAATGCCTCATTTTGATTGACGCTGTCATTAAACATTCACACAGAGTGGTGGTTATTTTTGTTGAACTGAATTACCCCCCCCCCCCCCCCCACCACCACCACCACCACCACCACCACACACACACACACACACACATTCAAGGGCAGTTTGCTGGAGGGGGTTGCCATGGTGACAAGACCAGGGCAGAAGGGGAGGGAGGAGATGGATGGGCTAAAAGTGGCGATGGCATGGATTTTTTTGTGTGTCCATTTAGCCATCATTGGCTAGTTAGCATGATTAGCCAAAGAAATATACATTCAAATGTAATCAAACTAAAATCAAGTCAAATTGCTCACTCCGTTAAGGTGCTTCAAAGACGTTCCGTGATATGCTTGCTATGGTGTATTTTTGAGGCATGTCCAATTTTGATTGTACTTTTGGGAGTTTACACTTATTGGTCCGTTCCCCTGTAGGAGGATGCCCGCGCTGACGTGGTGGACTGCGTTGTGCGCGACATCCACAACAGCCAGTGCCTGCTCAACGTGGAGTACTCTGGCGCCACCTGCCCGCATGTCACCATCCAGTTCGGCGACACCAAGGACGACGTGGGCCTGGGCCTGGTGAAGGAGGGCCTGGTCATGGTGGACGTGCGAAAGGAGAAACACCTGCAGAAAATGGTCAGTGTTGCATGCTCAGCTTTGACTTTTCGTCCGTCTGTTTATCTTTACTGGACAAGGTGGCCAATATCATTCAGAATCAGAACTGTCGAGAGGAGACACTTTGGCCTATTGGACTTGCTTTTTTTTAATTTGCTCCCCAAAACGTATATCTATGTTCTATTTTCAATAGATTAAGTGTTCCAAAGACATATTGATATGTTTATGTTTTCTTTTTATGCTAGAGAATACAGAAGGTTTTGATGCAGCCTCTGAACTGAAGAGAATGCTTAAAGCAATGGTGGTTATTACAGAAACGGCCAGCAGGTGGCAGCAGAGTATAAGAGATCAACCAGGGACAAAGGCTCTTTTCCCCAGTGTTTTCAACAGATTTGTAAATAATGATGAAACTTAGCTACATTCTAATGGTAATTGCTGCAAAACCGATAGAAATACACTTATTTTCTTTCTGATGAAAGAAGAGACTTTATTTTGGTAGGTTCCATGTTTTATAGCAATTAGAAAATAATATTCTGTGGGCCTTGCAAAATCGGCCTGCAGTGCCCCGTCCTGCTGCGTTGGGTCGGGGGGCGCTTCTGCTCCTAGGTTTGCTCTCCGGCCGGTGGCCCTGGCGGGGCCCGGGGGTCGTCCTTTGGCGCTGCCGCGGCCTGGGGAGCCCTGAGGTGTTGCGCTTGCTCTGTCCTGGCAGGGGTCGACGGCTCCCCTCTTTGGGGGAGATTTTCATGCATGCCAGATTCACCACACCAGCATCTATCGAAACTCAGACACAATCTGCTTCCTCCTCAGGTCATTGAATCGGTGGAGGCTGGTGTCTGTGGATCTCACTCGGCTTCGTCTGTCCTTCCTTCCTTTCCTCAGTCTCTCCTTCGGTCTCTTGAGGTCTCCCTGATTTTTTGGGGGGATTTGTTGGAATTTAGATGTTTCTGGGGTTGGGGAACAATTCTGGTGGGTGGCCCGGTGGGTGGTGTCTGGTCTATGCTGGATTTCACCTTCCTTGGTTTTCTTTGGTCCACTCGGGTCTCCTGACGGCGGTGTTCGGTTTAGGTGAACGGTATGGGATTTTTTCTAATAGGTTTTTGGTGAGCTAACAAGTACACGCACGCACGCACATACACATACTCACCCACATACAAAAAATAAATAAAAAAAAAAAAAATATATATATATATATATATATATATATATATATATATATATATATATATATATATATATATATATATATATATATATATATATATATATATATATATATAAAAAAAAGAGCAATGATGATGACATTACCGAATGAACAATACTGAGCTCTTTAAAAAAAATAAAAATAAAAAGCAAACAGCCACTTGAGTTTTTGAGTGTTGGCGCTTCAATAAGGATCACATTTGAAACAAAGTCATTATTATTGCACATCAAAAAAGAGCGTCAACGCCATTTTCTCACATCGCCGCCACATTGCTCATTGACTTCTCTGGTCATTATAATTTTACCCTTGGATCACTCATGTATGTTAACTCTTTGACTGCCAACCATTTTCAGAAAAGAGAACATGTGGGTGCCAGCTGATTTAGAGCATTTTGACTGATCTTTCAAGGTCCACAGAATTTTTTTTGTTTGGACTATGGAAACACAGATACTACCAAATAAAAGATTGAACTCTCATCTTTCATCAGAAAAAAAAGTTTGTTTCTACCTCATTCAGTTTTTCAGTAATCAACAATAGAAAATAGGTTAGTTTCACCCAAATGCTCTGTTTTGGACCAAAATACATAGAAATCAAGCTTTTTGTGAAACGATATTATTTCATGCACTCTAGTGAATTTGACTTTTTTTTTCATGAATGATGCCACAAACACCTAAACAGTGCTTTACTTCTATAAAACACTACCACCAACAATGAAAATGTGTTTTTTGATAGCAAAATAAGTTTATTTACATTCAACAGTGTAACAATTTGACAAAACAATTTGGCAAACTATTTACAAATGTGTGCAACTGTTCATGTGTGGTGTGTGTACGTGTTACTATTTACAATTGTGTGGATGTTTCAACTACACAATTTTTCTTTTTGTGTGGTATATTGTGTAATACTCCCCTGCGTGCAAGGGGACGCAACAGGATTTGCACCACAGATTAGTTTCACTGCGATTGCCCCTTCGCATGCAGACCCTACACTTTCTTGCCGGCCTTTTTTTCCGGGGAGTAGCAGGTATGTACTGCAGTGTGTGTTTGGCCATGTTGCCATCAAGTCTCCTCTCAGGATCATGATACGGTGACGGTGTTACATCTGGCTTGGCTTCCTCATGCCCTTCAGTTCCTATACCTGCAACAACTTCCTCCTCCTCTTCCTCCTCCTCCTTGTCTTGTGGTAACAGCCACCCTCTCACCACCTAGCCGGATAAACTCCAAAAAGTGTTGGCACTTCCCAGGATTTTTTGTTTTGTGCAGGATATATGCATTTAACATGCATATTTGAAATAGATAGGCAACACATTTTTTGTGCCATTTCAATGTTTCCGCGTGAATGGGTGGTAAGAGATGTTCTGATCCATCTTATCCACTCCATTCATGGTGGCATTGTAGTCCAGAACCAGTGTCTTCTCCGTGATCAGACTGTACCCACTCCTCCGATGAATATGCATTGGACTCAGGGTACTCTTCATCGTCCGATTGAACGTCCGCCTGTGCAGAAATGCTCGGTTGTGCACCACGTTTTTCGGCGTTAGCTCTTAACTCTGATAAGGTTTGTTTATTTGTTTATTTGCAACATAAAAAATGTGCTGTAATTTCACCATTACAGTCGCTATGAATCGGGCTGGCTGGATATGCTTTTGGCGTAGCACTGCGATAACAGTGGAAAAAGAATATGCACGATATGACACAACCATACTGCTTCATAATAATAATATAGTGATCAACATTATTTAAATAAATACAATACAAAACTAAAAATATTAGTAATATTACTGTCTAATAAAAATTGTATATAATAAAAAAGTCGTGTTTAAATATTCTTGGAAAAGATGAAAACATTCTAGTTACATCCATTTATCCTTAGCGGATTAGCACCACCTGAATAACAAAAAAAAGAAAGAAAAAAAGGGGTTTTGGAGTTTGGAAAAATAGCACAAATAATGCTATAAAATGTTTTCTTCTGTTTTATAATATAGTTTTGTAATAAATATTTAATTGAATTAAAAAATAAATACACAAAGTTAGAACTGAGCAAAAAGTAGGCTTCAACCAGAATATATTGTAGAGCAAAACAAGCAGGATGTCGTATTTTTATTTCACTGGTGCTATCCAACTGTACAGCAGATCTGACTTGCAGTAAATTCAAATCATTCCATCGCTTTTCACGCTATCCAAGTTAACGTTTCCCGAACGCACCCCGAGCTCTCGACGGCCCCTCTCCAGACTCATCTCGGGTGACTTTTGTCATTTGTCTCTCGTCTTCGCTCATTAGCTGAAGTACGGCGACGTCGTAATGTGTCCTGCTAAACATTGCGTAACAGATGTGCCACCGTTTTACCGTCGCGCCCCAACGCTGCTTCCCAGTCGAGTCGTGGCCGCGCTCAAGGTTAACGTCGCTTGTACGCCATATGGACTCAAGCGTCAGACGCAATCCAGAAGCCAAGGCTAAACAATCTTTTTCTGAAATGACTCGTGCCCTAGCAGTTCCTGACGTGTGACACCCCATAAAGCGCCAGTGGGATTAATGTATAAATGCGGCACTGTCCTACTGTACATCCGGGACAAGCATGTACAGCACTCATGTCCCGTACATGTGATTAGCGGTCACTCACTATATAGCAGATGCGGCCCATCCTAATGTAAAGATTAATCCCGCCCGCATCTGGCACGCAGCATGCGTCGTTGTTGTGCACCTGCCACGTAGCAGATGGACGCGATTGGCTTTTTATGCTGTGGTCACACTGTTTGACGCAGCGCACATTACACCTGGATCGCTCCTGCTTGTTTTGGTGCATTAGCAGCGCAGTGCCCAACACGCTGCGTCTTGTAACACCAGCTGCTTGATATGAGAGACACTGCTGAGACTCAGAGCTCATCCGCTTAAAAATAAAAATCAATCTAGCCTAGTGATGTCAGCAATTTAGCAAGACTTTTGTCCTGGCATGCAGCTTGGGGAACCTCACTCCGTTCTTTGAGCTGTGCTGTACACATAATCAGAAAACAAAATCCGTAATCAATCAATATCACAGCTAACAGATATGGCCTAATTTAATTTGGTAACCTGAGTCTCAGAGCTAATATCTTCACATTTAAATGTTCTGCAGAAAAAACAAAAAACAATCTAGCCTAGTGATGTCTAGAAGTGTGAAAACATGGAACAATTAAACATGACTGATGCGCTAATATATCTACCTGGGGAACATACTCCATTTAATTTGCTAATCCGAGGCTAGAAAGCTAAACCTCGACATTGATTGAATGAATGAAAATGTATTTGGTTCAATGGCAAATTAAAAATTCAACATGGTCAAAAAACAAATTCCATACATAAATATACAACCAAAAGGGTGTAGGCAGAAGCAAAAGCTTTTCATTCAAACTCACTATAAAAAATAAAATAAAATAAAAACAATCTCAAAACAATCAAGTGTTGTCAATGTGTGGAAACAGTCTAGCAATATACATTTATTAAAGCAAAACGTTAGCCAGTTTGGGGAACATCACTCAATTCACTTCATCAGTCTGTAAGTTAATTAGGTTTTATAGTTTTGAAAGCAACATTGCTATTGATTGACACAATAATTACCATTACTGTTTTCTAGTCGATTTGAAGTTGTGTTGGGCATATAATTGATCCGCTCACTCCAGTGGCCGCTGCTCGCTATTTCGTTCCAGTAGATTATATTCCAAGTGTTAAAAGCATGCATTGATTTATCTCAGAGGTGTAAGAGCATCGACGGGAAAAAAATAGCAGTGACCCAAACTCGATAAGTAATCGTAATATTAGTAATAGTAATGAAACTTTTCTGCATTTTGAATATGAATATAAATATGAATTGCTAAACGTTTTTGTTTGTTTTTCTTACTCGACCTGAGCCGGACATAATGAACTTACTCTGCCAGAGTGGATGTACTGAGCTAGTCTTAAATTGTCTTGGCACTGTTGATACTAGACACTGCAAGAATAGAAAGATGCATAGTACTTTTTTTTTAAGATGGCATCAGACAGTAGTCATCAGCAATGTAACATTTTAGAAAGAAGTAGTAGTTAAACACTGGATAATCAAAGTAAAATAAAGGTATTCGGTTTAGGTGAACGGTATGGGATTTTTAATAGGTTTTAGGTGAACTAATGAGTACACACTCACACGCACGCACACATACACACGTACGCACGCACATGCACATACTCACCCACATACAAAATAAAAATTTATAAATAAAAAAAGAGATCAATGATGATGACATGTCAAATCGGTAAAATTACCGAATGAACAATACTGAGCTCTTAAGAAAAAACAAACAAAGTAAAATAAAGGGAAATTAAACTCATAATGAACAGTAAAAATGTGTAATTTGTTGGCAAGCCTCCCTGGTTGTTCCCTTGCTAGTCATAGCACGTGCTATTTTCTGTTATCATCTGCTTGGTTAAATTTTATTTGTGTATGCCACTTTATATGTACTTACTTTTATTGCTAATATTGTACTGAGCAGCCACGCAATTTCTTTTTGGATTCTCGTAAAACAAAATAACAAATTCCGTCTCTTGACTCTGTTGACCGCTGCTAACACAAACAAAAGTTCATTAGCGTTACAAGCTAATGATTCTTGCCTTGCTAATTGCTAATCCAAAGACGCACTGGGCCTTCTGTCAATTGTCGTCAATCATGTAGAACAAATGGGGGCTGCCATTGATTGGGATGATTCCACAGTCCACGTATGCATATAAAGTCAATCATACGAATACAAGTCATTCAAATGTGTGAATGAAGAAGTTGGTATAGCATTTACAAGCAGCACCTTGGGAAATGTCAAATATTCACACTCGACCTGGTGTTCTGTTATCCGTGTGAATAGCTTTGAGGGGCCACAAAGGGTTGAGCCGGGAACAGTCGGCATTTGTCTGACTTGCGTTTAGTCGTCGCAGTCATTCTCGAAGAGTCCCCAGCATGTTGCCGACGTCCTGGCGCGGCCTAATTGCAGTCATGGCCAGTGGCAAGACGGAATGACATAGTGGGGTGGTGGAATGTGTTAAGCACATGTGTGGAATCAGGAAATGAGACGAAAAGGGGGTGTGCATACCCCAGGATGCCCCCAGGGATGCTGCCTTCCATTAATCACATTTGGAATCTGCTGCTTGTCACAGTGAAATCTGGATATTTTTATAAGGCTTTGCCCAAATGAGTTATGGGGACAACTGCTTTTCAGATCTGAACTTTGTAAATAAATCTCTTTTGTTTGCCATCTTTGTTAGGGTTCCTTTTCCGGAAATAGGCGTGTTGATTGGCTAAAATGGCCTTAGTGCAGTGCTTCTCAATGATTTTTTTGTGCTCTCCTCCAAATCTCCACCGCCTCTCTAAATAGTTTAATTTGTCTCGGAAATGGTTGTAAGAACACTTCTGCAATAACATTGCTCTGAAAGATAAATTCTCGCATTATTTCTGAGTGCACAAACTCCAAAGAATACATCTTGTACCGAGCCCGTTGATTTCCACCGAGAGACATTGTGTTTGGGGCGGGACATGGAGCTGTGACAAAACCAGGAAGAGGGAACCAGCGACAGGCGCTTCGTGCATTTTTAGCTGGTAAAATGTTCGTCGTCTTCCCCCACCACCACCTTTTTCCAAGAACGATGACATTTTCATCCATGGCCGTAATTAGTCAAAACAAATGTGCACAACGCAGCATCGTCCAATCAGCTTGAAGTATTGTGCAGAATGTCCCGCCTTTCCTGAGCAAATCATTGTGGAGCAGTCCCAGATTGATACTGTGGAGTACTCCCTTGAGTGAATCACAATATCAATTCTGGCTATTGCCAGGTTACTTCTACAGTGGACTTAATCCATCTTGCACACTCTCTGACAATGAAAGTACCATTTAAGGCTTATAGCGCCACCTGTTGGTTCAGCATGTACTTAACCTTCTTGTTGACCTGAATGTTGCTATAACCTAAGGAAAAAATGGTGCACTTTCCGTTAAATTCAAGGTTCATGCGGAACATGGCCGCTACCCCTCCCAACTGACCCCCACCATGTCATCTAGAAATGGCTTTTAGCTGTTTCCGGAACACCAATTGACAGGCTTTCAGGTCGCTGCCCTCACTGTTCAACCCCGGTAGCTGTCACAGCCCATCAAGACACCCCCACCCAACCCGTCAGCAAACACACACATAGACACTGAGCGTCATGGATGTCAGACAGCATGACCGCTTTCCACCAATGGCTCAATACCTAATTTACAAGCCCGAGTTAGAGATGCGGGGGGCCTTTTAATGGACATTTTCTGCTTGCCTGCTATTGACTACACATGCACACACACACACACACACACACCCCCACACCCCCCCCCCCCCCACACACACACACACGCGCACACACACACAGTCCCACTGTGTCCCCAAAGTCCCTTCAGACATGTCCCCCCCTGTAACTTAGTTTAAGTAAACATGGTTGAGGGGGATGCACACCTTGTTATTGAAGGGACAAACGCACACGAAAATGAATATCAAATATGAACATTTGATGGGGGTGGGGGCACTTTCCTTGCATTTTACATGTGAAAGTTATGCAAATGACCCCCAGGTATAGTTTGGCATAGAACTTATTTTATTTTTATGACCTTGCTATAAAAAAAGATATGGACACAGCAGCATATAAAATGTCTGCCTTCCATATTTGTGTGTTGTTTTTTTCCTCACAATGCCCTTGAGGTGGGGGGGGTATAGTAGTCCTGAATGTTCTCTCTAACTCCCCCCTTTTCATGTGAGCACATGCTGGTGGGCTTGTCATGGCACATTCCCAGCAGAGCGCCTGATCCCCCCCAACAGCCTCGCTGGGAGGAACACACGGCCCTGTCAGGGCACCTCAAACACTACGGTAAAAAAAGAAAAACAGGAGTTATTTGTGATGTAAAATGGCAGCCTGGCTGGTCTGCCTATTAAAATGGAGGTTTGAACACATTGCTGTAGTCAGCTGATATTAATATAGTTGCCCGAAGAGGCCCAATATCTCCGCCGCAGGCCTTGCAGTATTAATGTGGGTGCCATGTTGAATGACAGACCTCTCGCAGGGAGCGCCGACAACACGGCAACTCCAAACCGTTTCATCTTCAGGCGTTGTCAGACCACAATGGGGAGCGACAAAGAATAGAGCAGGAAAGCCAGATAGCGGTGGCGGGGTTTTGTTCTTGTTTTTGGTTGGTTGGAGATCGACTGCTCGTGTCTGGCAGCCGCAAAGCATCTAATCATCATTGCTGTTAATGAGCCAGGACCGACATGCGACATTGTTCCCTGCACGGCCGAGTGGCTTCCCAGTGCCGTGACTTTGATTAGTCACTCACAAAATCTGCTTTTGCTTAGTGTTTCTCTTTTTGCTGTGATGTTTTTCAAGTGGGCTGGGGTGAATCGTATGCACCAGATAGCGTGCAACCTGTCAGAAAGCCGCCGCTGATTTGTCACTCATCGGAACGCCACCTGGACACAGCGGCCAGCCAGCTCGGCAAACGGCTAGCTTGGCGTGTTTGCGCTCACTCTCATGATTGCAGTATCTGTCACTCGCCTTGCAGGAATGATTGCACCGCCGACAAGTTGTTTGAAAAAGTACAAATAGTTTTCTTGACACTTGTCGAGGGGCTTGTTGATGCACTAAAGAAATCAATAATATAAATACTCGTTTTGCTGATTGGTCTTTGCAATGTTCCCATCGAGCATAATCAGCCACAGTTTCTGCAAAAATCTTTTGTCCTTCCAATAATATCCAATATACCCCCTGTTCTATATAGACACCCTTTTCATACAGAACAGTGACTCAGGAAAAAGACAGCTTTGACTCTGAACTTTGTCTTCTACAACTCTTAACAACCCAGCGCTTTACATTGTCTACTATTTTTTAGGGCCAGACTGATTAATCAGCCGCCGGTTATAATCGGCCGATTATTGCCCTTCAATCATCTGCCAAAACATTCAGCCAATTGGGCCAAATGGCTGATTATGTTCCCCTCAAAACATTATAATCTAAGAAAACCGAAATTTCCAATGCTGTGAAAGTACGCTGAATGCACCATTTTGCTTGCATAGCATTAGCAACTAGCAAGTGTGTAGCATATGTTATTCTGTTGTCCCCTAAGTTTCCTTTAAGCTGTTTGATGACACCCCAGTTGGAGTTAACTGTAAAACTAGACACGACAATAAGAATAACATCAATTGTATATTAAATACAAAGCATGCTTCATTTTAAAACATCGCTAGCCTAGCGCTAATGCTAAAAGCGAAAGGAGGATCCCAATTCAAATGCTAACCGGAAGTTAGCTTTGACTTCGGGAAAGTTTTTCCTTCAAATAACGAATATTCACACACAAATGGTGTGGGAACACATACCCACAGGTTGGATAACACTACACAAAGGCACAAATTTTTCACAATGAAATTTTATTGAATCTTTCTTCTGTACACACTAAGTGTGTACACCATGGATGCACGGCAACACATTGTCCCCAAGAGGCCAAAACGCACGGAACAGTGAATATTTGTTCGTACCGTTTTTTCAGCTGCTGTTATTTGAGTAGTATTCAATTCTTATTTAACGTTCTTATTTTCATTTTGTCATTGTTCTTTCAAGTTATATTTAAAGTTGATATTTCAGGTCTTCAAAGAATTTTGTTTCTCAAAATTCAAGGATGCAAACATCCAAGAATTTTTTGTTATAACGCTCATTTCCACATGACATGGCACATATATACTACTATATAATACAATACCCAAGGTCCCAGTATAGCACAATAAGTCCCAAGACTTGTGAAAATAACACAAGATAAAAATATATCAAAAAAAAGGTTAACGCTTAAAATAAAAATGCAAGTTGTTTTAATCATGATTTCAATCTCAAACAAATAATTGTGAATGCAATTTTTCCAGCCCAATTATGTACTCTAACCATATACACGACATCAGTTGTAAACAAGTAAAAATGGTTTTATTGACACATAAATCTATACAAATACCTTGGATACTTCATGAAATTTGTTGATCAGGTAGACTTTGTAGACTTGTCATTCCAAGCGTAAATCTTAATAGCAAAAATGGGGCAGGGAGCCAAATTTTATGTATGTAATTTTATGCATTATATATATTTTTATGAATAATCGGCCGATTAACCTGTATTTTTTTCTGCCAAAAAATCAGTATCGCCATCAGCCTAAAAAAAGGCATAGCGGTTGGGCCCTACTATTTTTCCCTGTAAAGTTTAGAACACTTTTGGGAATGCACGGCATCACGTCGGGAAGGTGGGGACAAACTGACTAGTCTTGTCCTCCACACGCGGGCAGTTTAACAAAGCTTCACGGACGAGAGGATGAAATGACGACCAGTATTCACTGTTTGGAACTCACTTGGCTTGCTGAAGGACTGAAAGTTTGTGCTGAGAGTCCAGCGGCATGCTACGCGCTGCAGCTTCTTGCTAGCCCGCTAGCCTACAACCATAATGTGAGTTACACCATCCAAACAAGTCTTCCTCCCACCAAGTCACTATTTAAACATCATACACAATATATACACGGCTAAACTTGTTACCTGGGATAAAAGTTAATTTTGCAGTTGATGTCACGCATCTGTCTGTCTGTCTGTCTGTCTGTCTGTCTGTCTAAACTGTGAGGTGTGATTCCTTTCAGTAACAGTTCGAAAACAGAATATGGCTTTCAATCAATCAATCAATCACTAGCACTACCGGTACATGCTATTTAATTACACAAGCATTTTTGCTATTTGTAGGCTACCTGGGTCCCTATCACCCGCAAATAGCAGGGGCACATTGTATATAATATATATTGTGGTGATATTTATTTTTATTTTGTCTTCATGAGCATACACGGTATAAGAGTAATCAAGTTACATTACTTTAATATTATGGTACTTGGATTACGTTACTAACTAAAAAAAAATTTGCAGGTAACTTGTAACTGTAACAGAATACATTTTAAAAGTAACCCTCCCAACTCTGCCACCAAGTGATAGTCGAGTTTGCTCAAGTTTCTGCAAAATGTGAGACATCATTTTCCGGTCAACTTCAAACCCCTGTTCTGTGTTGATACCTTTTCACAGAGATCATTGGCACAAGAAAAAGGCAGCTTTCACAGCCTACTTTGAATTGTCTTTTGCACCAGTATGGTCCAGTTTGCCACGGTAAACTTTTTGTCAGTACACGATACTGCGTAACTCGGCAATACGTAATGTATTGTTTCCACAATTTCCTGTTTGCCATTGGTCAAAAATGTTCCTCGTCATTCTTCAACTCAGTTTGGTCTTTGTTGGCACAATACTGTTGAGCTAACACGTCTACTTACTGAAAACAGTGCAAGCCCGCAATTGAAGGCCACAAAAAAGTTCTTTCATAATCTTTCCCGTATACATCATTTCCAGATTGGCTCTTTAGCATTTCAATATTGTCTGCTTTGGAAACGCATTGAAAGGAAAAAGGCTCCGCTGTGTGGTTCTTGGAGCTGTTGACAACTAGAAGGCCGTCCTCGACGTTGGTGGATGGGATCGTTGAGAAAGACGCCGATGGAAATATCAGCGCTCTTTGTGCTTGTGTCGCGCTTTTGTTTTACGGCGACATCTGGCCCGGCGATTATCGCAAATCTCTTTTCGGCGGCTTTGACGGATGACTCGCGCAGCCGCTGCAACACTTGAGTGTGAGAACAAGAGTGCCAGATGTTTCCGCTGTGTCGAGTGTGCAGTGCCTATGCCAGCACATCTGCTGCTATAATAAGACACACAGCGCCTCCATTAAGCAGGAGCAGGAGTTATTTCGTTGTGGGCTTAGTTTGTCCAATCACGTCTTCTCAGCCGGGAAATATGTCATCCACGCTCAACATACAAACAAACAAATACACACAAGTGGTTATGTTTATCAGGAACAAGAGCCAACCAAAAGTCAAGAGAACATGCTGGAAAAGACACATCTGCCATCTTGATTTGAAGCAACCATTTCAGTTGGTTTTGGCCATTTTGCTTTTTTGGGGGGGCTGGGGGGGGGGGCAGTTTCACTTATAAAAGTGGAATTAGATTAATGTTTATATCATGAGTGGACTCGCAAAAAGTCTCTCAAGAAGGCACAATTTTGGTTTGAAGCGGCCATTTTAGCCTAGTTTTCATTCATTTTCATAACTCATTTGCTCACAAAAGCATATAAATACGTTCTATTTTTCATGTTTTAAGTGTCCCAAAGACGTATTTATACATTTTTTTTATGCTAGAGCATACAGAAGGCTTAGATGCAGCCTCTCAACTGCAGAGAATGGTTAAGGAAATGGTAGAAAAATGGCCAGCAGGTGGCAGCAGAGCAAAAGAGATCAACCAGGGCCATGTTGAAAAAAGCTCATTTACCCACAGTTCTATACAGATTTGTGAATAATGATGAACTTGATCTCTATTCTAATGCTAATTGCTGCAAAACAGAAACAGATAGAAATATAGAATATACTCTAATCTTTCTTTTGGTAGGTTCCATGTTTATATAGCAACAGAACACAATATTCTGTGGGCCTTGCAAAATCAGTCAAAATCTAGTAAAACAGCCTGGAGCAAACGTGATTGCTTCAGTCAAAATGGCTGCCAGTCAATGAGCTAAAAGACAAACTCCTTGGCATTTTGTCTAACCAAATTGGAAGGATATAGCAGAGTGATGGATAAAGTTAAATTACAAGGAATTTGAGTTTTTGCCGTTGTCTTGTGTACACGCAGGAGTCATAAATTGTTTTAATAAAATTTAACAAAAGAAAGAATGTGTTTGTATTGGATTCCTTTGAAGGCATCAGGGCTCTTTTGTCGAGCAACAGCTAATGTTCTAATGACAAAAATTTGGGATGTCTCGCTATAAAACAGCAAACTTGGAACTGCTGTGGTTCTCATTTGACATGAAGTACAACAAACGGTGGTTGCGTAAAGTGTTGTGTTCTTTGCAAGTCTTCCTGGTTGTCGTGATGAAGGACACGTCTGCTCAAAGGCTAACTCGCTAACCCCGCTCCACCCTCTCTTTTCCCACCCTATTACTCATGAGTGCGTCATTGAGCGAGGCTAAAAGGCTACTCTAGCAGAAGCAGTCAATATGCTGCACTGACTGCACACTGCTTCGTCTTTTTTATCTTCTTTTATTCCCACTCTCGTAAACAATTCCTTTTACGCTAAACGGTTGCGGCAGCAGCAGCACGGGAACGCAACGCTCCCGCCACGCACATAATTAGAAATATTCCGAGAGACTTGTGGTACATGCATGAGTTATTAAAAAAAGAAAAAGAAAGAACGAAATGAAATGTGTTTGTATTGGACTCCTTTGAAGGCACCAGGGCTCTTTTGTTGCGCTAACGATAACCAACGCTTTCTCATTAAAGGCGCAGTTGTAGTCAACGGCTAATGTTCTAATGTGAGTACTTGATTGTTAATAGACCACATGCGATGCTTGATTGTTTCATCAATCATGCAGGACACTTTTGGGCTTTGGTATGAGAGAATCTGTCTCGAATTAATTGAAATCTCTCATGTTGTTTCCAATGTTGTCTATCGAGCCAACTAATGCTAAACCTGTTAATCCAATTACAATTCCTTAAAACTGTAACACTCATGTGATGCATTTGCTTTGGTCCCCCCACAGGTGAAGGAATACCTGAACAGTCAAGAATCCGCCAAGAGTGCCAGGGTGAGTCCAGCCTCCTTGCTTGCGTGCTATGTTCCAGTTGTGCTTAAATGAAAATGCTAATGCTAATTACTTCAGACACACACAAATTGTTTCCCTTATCCTCACCAAGCCTCCATTTCATTTCCCGTGTGAGTTGTTTGTTGGCAGCATTTTGCACAGGTCCTTATTGTGACATGTGTGACATAAGATGTCACAATGTCTCACTTGCCTTCAAAAAAAAATGCAGAATGTCGTCAAAGTGTTTTTTGTTTGAATGTGTACCAAAAATGTGAAACTCAGTCAGTGTCACACACAACAAACACGCTTACATGTAATGCACAGTCATGAAGCATTAACATTCCAGACAATGAGCCTGAACTGATTATAGCACCAAGTATGAAAATAGAAATAGATCCTAGTTTAAAAATATATTTAAAAAAACTAAATGAATTTAAAAAACAGATAAGCTGTATTTGAAACAAATACAATAAATACTTTTTTTTAAATATTTTTTTAAATGATTAAAATATATGTAAAAATTTCAAAACATATATTTTAGTGGGTGGGGTTATATCTGATTTGAACAGACCAAAACATGTAATGTAATTTCTATATAGTCAAAACAATTATCATAAAGGCATAGATACTGAAAAAGAGAGATAAAATATTTATTGTTAACAGGTAATTTCATCCAAATATATTAAGAGTATTTATTTTTCCCAAAAAGTTAAATGATCATCAAATCATTACTCAAATAATCAGGAAAGATCAATACTTTCACCATATTTGTTTTATTTTATTCCACAATAGAATAATAATTATAAATTATACATTTCAGAGTAAAACAATAAACAAGCCAATGTTAAATATGTTTGGAAGAATAGACAAATACTTGTTTATAACGTGCTGTCATTTTGTAGCATAATGTATTCTTGGGTTAATTTCCCAAGTAAAGTCTTGTTGCCGCCTCCTCCCACTGCTATCCTGACGACTGGTGCTAGACGGAGGCGGGGAAACCGCTGACTTTGAATGTCACTTAGCGTAGCGGGGAACGCTAGACTATGTGTCGGGGTGGTGTTGGTGGGGGTAAATTTAATTTAAAAAAATTTAACTTAACATGCACACTACAAATGGCTCATTGGCTCCTCTTCTAATAACTGGCGCTAATTAGCACAGTCGCTAATTAGCTATAAATCACAGTGTTAACAACCGAGTGTTAAGAGCCCTCCCCCAAAAAAAACATCCAACAAAATAATGTAATGTATACACACACACAGGTGTAACCAAGCACTGATAGCTAGCCACCTCTCCAAATTCCTTAAATCAATGTTGTTTGTCATTTGGTGTTTGTTGGTCTATGAAATGTTCAAATGAAAGTTGGCTTTTTGTTGTTTTTCACCAGCTCAACATTTGGCGCTACGGAGACTTCCGTGCCGACGACGCCGACGAATTTGGCTACAGGCGCTAACGTCGTCATGGAAAAAGAATTTCCACGAAAACAAAATACGCAAGCGACAAAAACGACCATCCAATCAACGCCATTCCAAAGACCAACATGGACATATGGGTGGGAAGAGAGAGTGACTGACTGGACAGATTAATTCAAACTAAAACAACAACAAAAGCTCACTCTTCCTTTTTAAATTG
>NC_141255.1:19053458-19100958 GCF_054856555.1 Leptonotus elevatus | reverse complement strand
GCAACACACAAGAAATATGGAAAAAATATTTTCATTGTATATAAATGATATCTGTTGTGTCTCAAAAAATTTAAAAAATGCCGATGACAGAACTCTCTACTGTTCAGGAGAGAACCTGAAGCATCTTCTGACTACTGTGGAGATTGAACTAAACACATAAAAATATGTGATTGATATGAACAAATTATCACTAAACCAAAATAAAACAAAGTTTATAGTTTTTGGTACTATACAAACCACACGACAGGTCAAAATTATGGTAAATTCAATTAAAATAGAAAAAGTGTATGAAAATAAATTTATTGGAGTAGTTAATTATGAAAAATTATGTTGGAAGTCACACATAGATAATGTCAAAAGGAAAATGTCAAAAATTATAGGAGTACTCTCTAAAACTAAGGATGTCCTGAATAAAAAATCATTATACACATTATATTGTTCATTATTATGTACCATATGCCATTATTATGTACCATATACCATATCTATTGTGTGGAAATCTGGGGAAACGCATATTAAACAAATACCAATCCTGTTTTCAAACTGCAAAAAAGAGCCATAAGAATTATTCATCAATCAATATATATACAGAACCAACTCATTCTCTATTTATTAAATCAAATATAATGACATTTTACGACTTAGTTGAATTTAAAATAGCACAAATAATGTATAAAGTACACAACAATCTACTCTGCCACAGTACTCAGAAGCTGTTTGAAATTAGAGAGAGTCCTTATAACATAAGGGGTACAAGTGTCTACAAAAAAATAACAAATATTAAGCAAAGGTGTGTTTATGTAAAAGGTGTTAATTTGTGGAATAATTTTGGAACCGACCTGAAAAGATTTCAGTCACTTGCTGAATTAAAAAATGTGTTTAAAAGCAAAGTTGTATTTTTATTTTTGTTTTTTTACTTACGTCAGTCATGAGCTGTTAAAAATGTATATATGCTGTAATTTCTTCGGATGTATCGGTATGAGTGTAATGAAAATTGTATATGTGAGTATGAGGATATGATTTATAAATGTATTATGGTATATGTCTATGAATTCCATGTACATATGTCGCTGGCAAATGTGCGTATGTTAAAGTGCACTTGTATATATGATGAGGTTTATACATTTCATACTGTTGAAATACATTACCTTATCATTTTATCAACATAAAACGAATAACGGGTTTTTACTTCAATTTATATTTTAGACTTTTAATGTGTTTTGTGTTTTCTTTATGTTTATATGTTCAATAAAACCATAAACCAAACCAACCAATTTAAAAGAAGAAGAAGACGACCAAGAAGCCGTGCGATGATGTCGTATGAGTTTTCTTTTGTAATCCTTGATCAACCATAGCATTATTTTTTGCTGTTTTCCATCTAAAATTGTAATAATATTCGCTCCTTTAATTAATTCCCAAAAAGATTTCGATACGCTTCAAAATCCACCAACTCTAAGCGTAAACACTTTTTTGGCGAATTTTTGGCCCTTTTTCAAATTTCTAGCGTTTTCCAGTTTTATTTTCAAGAAATGCGAATAAAAATGGGTGGATGGAAACCCAACTATTGATAACTGAAGTAAAAAAAGATCATTCAAATTTAAAAAACGATAATGCTGTATAAAAGAAAGACAAATTCAATACAAAACTTTGATTTGCAGGTTTCACAGGTCTTTTCTTCGTTCATTCTTTTGCTTTTCCTTTTCAGCTTTTCAGCTTAGTGGCCTAGTTGTAGAGTGTCTTTCCTGAGACTGGGAGGTTGTGGGTTCAGTTCCCAGCCGGGTCATACCAAAGACTATAAAAATGCGACCCATTTGCGTCCCTGCTTGACACTCAGCATTAAGGGTTGGAATTGGGGGTTAGATCACTAAATGATTCCCGAGTGCGGCTCCTGCTCCCTTAGGGGATGGGTGTGAGAATCAGTGGTACTTTAACGTTAACTTTTATCTTCTCTTTCTTTGTGAGCCTTCTCCAAATCTTCTCAGGTGTGTCAGTCACAATTCTTGTTTTCACTTATTTTTTATTTATTTTCTAACAATTCTGTTCTTTGTTTCTGTGGATTTTGGCAAGGGAAAAAACTTGAGATGACGCATAACTCAAGTAAGCAGAACAACCAGATTTGTACTTGTTGAGTGCTCGGGAGGGTAAGCTTAAGCCTGTTTTTTTTTCTTATCCCTATAATATTGTGGCCATCTTGCAGATTTTATTTCCTTTCCAACTTGATGTATGGGCTTCCCCTCTTTCACTGCTCTTTCCAACTGCTCAAGTCTGTCCTTTTGTATCTAGTGGCATGATGAATTGTGGTCAAAAATTAAGAATGACATACTTTTAGTGATCAACTTTAAGAATACAGTTTACAACAACAATAAAATACAATAAAGTAATTTAAAGTAAATAATCAAAATTTAGGGGAACTTGTGCCATTGGCACAAATTACCCCAAGCCCACCATTTGGGAAAAAATGCATCCTCCAGCTGTTTTGAGCCATCATCATGCTAACCATATAGACTCATGATGTAGCTTACTAAAGCACTAAAACATATGTGTACTGTTTTCAAAGTTGTCTCTAATTGTTCAAACACAGCCATAAAAAAAACGTAATCATATAAATTATATTTTCGAGGGTAAACAAATGTTTTTTGAACTTATATGTGCTTACCTCTCAAGCCATGTATCACCCTTTGTTTCTGGATGAGCGAAATGGATGTCTCTTCAAAAATATGTGGTCACATGACCAACTTCTTCTATAGTTGTGTAAATAACAAGGGTGGAACTACTTATCCCTTGGCACAAATTACCTCATTCTCCCCTACTGATTAGTGAAGTGGCATTATTTTGCTGCCTAAACGGGTTACAGGAGAAATTAAAAAAATTCTCCAGCACTTGCTAAAAATGTGTATACTAATAAGAATCATATTCTCTGTTCATTCTTGTCATCTGAATGTATTCTTGTGTGTCGGGTATCCCGCAGCTGCCCTACGAGATGCAGGCATTCGGCTCTGGTGGAGTTCTTGTCCGGCTGCGGTGCTAATTGCGGTGCAGAGTCGAGTCTAAGGCAGATGGAGGGAAGATACCACAAATGGATTCCCCGCATTCATCTTCATTAAGTCTTCCCCTCTGGGAGGGGGGCGTTTGGAGACTTCTGAAGCGGTAAGAATCTTGCAAACTCTTGCGGGATGGGACGCCAATTTGGTGTCAATATGTCAAAAAGGTAACGCTGCCTTTGCCTCTTGTTTCTTACCTCCTCCGGCTCGCAATCAACATCCCCTGCCGCAGCACTCTCAGCCTCCCAGCAGCGCACAGCCCGTTCTCTGCCACTTCTAATTACGGCCATCCAGCCCTGCACTAACAAGAGCCGGAAGGTGTATCACACCGTAGTGGTGTGCTTAGAGGGGCAAACGTTTCTGTAGAAACTTAGTGTAAGCAAAGCATCAAACCCACCCCTTATAAGTGTGTCCAACCTAAAGTTGCGGAATCTTTATTTTTTACAACTTCACAATTTCGTATTTTTGGGGTTATAAATCGCTCCGGATTATAAACTGTGTTTTTGGCTGGAATTTATTTGACAAAAAAATGAGACTAAGAACAATTGAGCTCGGACTTGCATCCACAAGCCCTGTTCCCTTATGGTTACGTTCCAAAATATGCCCCAAGCCCGCACTGCGTAACTCTGATGGTCCGTTTGGCAACGCAGAACGTTGTTCAAATGTGTGTGCCGTTTGGTTATTCAGAGTGCAGAGTACAGTTGAAGCACAAGTTGCTGATTGCTTTGTACATAGAATGTGTTGGCACATTAAAGGAATAGTTCAGGTTTTTGGACATGAATCTATATGGCGGCCTCTTCTAAAGTGGTGTGCAATCAGCACTGACTTACCGCTGACAGTGTCCTGTGACCCGAGATCTGGTCCGGTTTTGGTCTAGACGAAAGTAGTCCGGCAAGTTGGCTGGGTCCCAGAAATAAAGCGTTTTTCTTCTAAAAACTATTTGTGTTCAAGAGTGTTACATTTGCATCACAAAACTGCACATTAGAAAAAAGTCAGACGGGCTCTATTTTTCTTGTCGTATCATTGCGCGGTGCACTGCATCCAGCTGACAGACCCACACAAACCAAGTTGTTTGGAAGTGTTTACCTGATGAGAGAGAGCTAATAGAGAGCAAGAGCCATCAGTATATAACGTTGCAATTGTATAAACTTTATAAAATTGGTGCGTTGTGTGTTCTTGAGTTGCACATTCTGTTTTGTATTCTTGTGTCCAAGTTTTTGTGAACGTATCGCTGGTCTCGCGGTGGAAAGGGATTCATCCATACATTGTTGGTAACGTGTGCTAATTCGGCTTGCGAGTAAAGTTTCTTGTGTTTGGCGTTGGTCTACGGCCAACAGTAGCCGGTTGTGTGAAGACAAATAAAAAGGTGAGATTACCAACCACATCTGCTGCGGCGTTCTTGTGACACGTTACTATTATATTGTTCTATATGTAAAAATGGTGCGGACGCGTGATTTCCCGGGCTGTCCCAATAAAAAAATTCCCTGAATCTCCGCACACTTTTTACCGCTTCAAACAAGTGCACCCCATTTGTCAGTGACAGTCACCCGCTCTCTCAGGGCTACAGCTGATCAAGTTGTACCATTTCTCTATCCCTCCTCGCTTTCGCTCTCTCTTTCTGTCCGTTCTAACTCCATCTGACGAATATCGGCATCAGTATATTCGGGTTCATAAAGATACCCCCTTGGCTCAGTGCTAAAGCCATTGTCATTGTAGTCAGACATGTAATCGTGAGTTTTCAAAGTTATAATTACGGTGGAACACGCGTCTGTCAGCTGTACATGCAGCGCGCCACGCAGTGATACAAACAGAAAAATAGTGCCCGGCGGTGGAGTCTGATATTTTTTTAATGTGCTGTTTTGTGATGCAAAATTACTACTCTTTTGAACACAAATTGTTTTTAGAAAAAAAACTCTTTCAGCTGTCAGCGGTAAGTCAGTGCTGATTGCACCCTACTTTAGAAAAGGCCGCCATACAGATTCATGTCCAAAAACCAGAACTATCCCTTTAATTGGAGGCGAGTGCGCTCTGCCTCTCGGAACACACACACTCAAAGTGGTGTTAGGGTGCCAAAGTGAATTTTCAAACACACACCATGTTAATGACAGTGAACAAGTTCCGGTTGGGCTTAACTTCCACTTCTAAGTTTTTAAAATGGCTTACCTTAACTAGAATCCCACTTTTCACTTACTTTTACAGGTTTCTCCTCAATTTATGAACACATGGGTTTCGGGGTTTTTAAGTCAAATTTGTTTGAAATCAAATCACATACAATTTTGTTTCAAAATTAAATTTTATAAAATTATTTTTTAAAGAAAATAAAAACATGTAAATAATTAAAAAATTAAGCTAGTTAAATTATATACCTTATATATACTTTCTATACAGTACAATTAACACATAAATAAAATAAATATACTTACTGTACATATATGGTGGAGGAGTTATTAAATTGAGTTCATGTGAGGCTGCTGAAGTGGAAGTGTAACATGTACGTTGGATAAAATACCCCTGAGTAAAAAGGCAAAATACATGTTAACACTAATATCAGATTAGTTGGTTCAAGGAGGTGCAATAATCAAAACATAGAGGCAAATGTTGCAAGTCGGTGCATGTATTTATAGCAAAAAAACATTTTTAACGCCGTCTTCCACAGGAAATCAGAGAAAACTGAAGTTTACAACTAATTCAGTGGACAATTCTTTAGCACCTGGCTGAGAAGGGAACACGGTTCGTATTGGTTGCTATATTTCATGTTCACTGTGTAATTTACTGCATAGTAAAACGTTACCGTTTTCGTCCACTGGAGTGTGCTAACGCTCCTTGGTAAATATTTAGCAATGCTATTACTCAAGATTCTGTTTTATAGACTAAGAATCTGCATTTCTGTATGATTTATTTTTGTTTTAAGGTATTTATAAAGGCAATAGGCAAGGTTAAAATGTTTATTTACTATATAAATTGTACTCAAGAGATTGTCAAGGCTATAAAAGGTAATAAATTAAGGCAATTCATTTATAGTGTATGGTAGGGTGACCAAATGTGTCTTCTTTTGGGAGGACAAACTTTTCTTACGTCCTGTTGGGGCATTTGGGGTTTTTATAAATTCATGAAAATGTCCGGTTGGCATTGCGTGACTAATATGAGGTGAAGTACACTGTGTAACTGCGACTGGTACCATAATTTCAAGGTGTGCAAGTGTCCTCTTTTTGGGGAAATGGGAATATGGTCAGTGGTCACCCTAGTATATGGCTTAAATACGGTAAAATGATACACAAAACATACCGTTTGAGTTATTAATGGCAATTTTTGTTTATTTGTTTTGTAGCTCTGACAGTGTGTTCCCACAAGGGAAGGTTTAATAAAAGTTGTGAACCATTAGTTGGAGAGACCACCTTTATTTCAACCGAGGATGCTACAAAATGTTATAGAGCATATATATTTTATTTATTTTACATTATTACATTACGTTATTTATATATGTTGTATTAAATATCAAAATAGTGTTAATTTTCCTAAATTCTTCAAAGTTCCCCGTCAATTGTTAACAAAATGGGCGTCCGTCATTGACCTAATTATTTTTATTATTTTTTTATATGTATCTTACACAAATATATTGTACATAGTTTGAAAACATTTTGCAGTTAATAATGGCAGCACAAATTGTACAAAACAGTTGTATTGCACTGTACTTATGCTATTTATTTGTATTACTTGTAGTTGCCTTGGGGGCGCTACAATCTACACTTTCGCCTAGGGCACCAAATCACATAGATGACTGATTGGGTGTAACGGTCTCAGGAAACAATGTTTTCTGACTGTCTGTGAGGTGCACATGAATGTGAATGGCGCGTATGATGAGTCAAGATGGCGACCGCCGAGTCAGATTCAATTGATTTCGAAGCTGTTTTGCCACTACGCCGATAAAGAAGATGACTGAGGGCTGCTTTTCATGAATATACTCCAGGAGAGTCTCCAATATTGGGTGCATGAAGAGTGTGTGCGCGTGGCCACTGGCCGTTGCTCCAGTCTGTGCTGTTCATTGCCGGACAGAGAGGTAGTTGAAATGTGCAAATGGAACGGTGCTGCTCGGTGTTGTTGTGGCAGAGATGGGCACTACAGTACGATAATGTACCATAATTAATGATGTGGCGCGCACTTAAATATTGTCATGAGGGAACGTGAGTGGATGAGGAATGGTGGACCCAAATGCAGGAAAACAGGAACTAAGTGCATTGCGTGGTACTTTTATTGAACATTGTGAGAAAAGACAATCATGACGAGACGGGACTGGACCGGTTGCCATGACTGGACAGGATGGGAGTAGACTGGGCGCCATGACAGGAACAAGTGTGACAGGACCTGATTTGCCTTGGCATGACTTGCTGTGGAGTGACTTGATTAGCTGTGACGATGATGACCTGGCTGTGGCGATGGCTAGTGATGGCAAAATTGAAACTGTGTTTTGGTACATACCGGAACCCAGGCGGAACTTGTGATTCGAATCGCGTTCCTAAGTCTGTGTCAGAATCAGGATGTCACGTGACAGTTGCCTTTCACGTTCCATTACGCCTCCAAACGTCACATTGATTCAGCAAGTGCCTTTTCTAAAATTAAATAAAATCCGACCATTGCACTATATTAAAATGTCTTAAATCTGAAATAAATCCAACCTGCTGATTCATCGACCTACATGATAAAATGTCAACATCCTCTTGAACGCTTTGAACGCAGCGGTTGGTTGAGTGGTAACACACCCGCACAATGGGCTGAGAAAAACGTCCGTAACCCAGGTTCAATTCCCGCTACGGGTGTCATGTTTTTGCCGGTCATTCTTTTTCCTCTCTAATGCTTTCTGTCAAAACTTGATGCCCTGTCGCAAAAAAAAAAAAGCCTTTGAAATGTAGCCTGCTGAAATGTAGTTTTTGATTAAATGTGATAGCACTGGGGGTTTCATCAAAGCATTTAAGTCCTGTTGAGAGGCAAAATTAAAAACAAACCAAGTATCAGCAACAAAAAGCTCATTTGTGCTTCTATATTTATTTTGACGGGGTGGGGGTTATGTTTTGTTTCACATGATATTATTTCTCTCTCTTATGGCGTCCATTACAATTATAGCCCGATTGCAGTTGTGTAAATTCGGTGATGACAGACAGACAATAGTTATTTTCCTTACTGGGGAGCTGGCAACACTGATCTATTGTTTGATTGTAATATTTTACACTTGGCCACCAGATGTCGCTTTTGGGAGATGTTTCAAACGCTCCAAAAGATCGATTATTTTTGTGAATCAATCGTTTCAAATGACTTGATCCTTTCAATGTTCCATTTCTGCCATCCCTAGCGATGGCTACTCGGGGGTGACGGTGGCTACTTGGCGGTGACAATGGCTACTTGGCGGTGACCATGGCTACTTGGCGGTGACAATGGCTACTTGGCGGTGACTAAGACGACTTGGCGGTGACTAAGACGACTTGGTGGTGACGAAGACGACTTGGCGGGGAAGAAGACGACTTGGCGGTGACGAAGACTTTATGCACACATAACATAGACAATGCACCCACACCGACTGGACAGACACAACAGACTAAATACACCAAAATAGGGCTGGGCAATAAATCGAATTAATTCGATACATCGTCATTTTAAAAATGTAATCGTTAAAAATGTGCTAAATCGTAAAATCAAATTTTGTCTTCTGGAATATTAAAAGATGTTGTTCTTATGTTCTGTTACATTCAAATGTTTTTCTGAGTTGCAATTTTGCACAAGTGGCAGAGAATGCTGGATGGGTGGTTTACAAGACATGTTTCCAATCTCTGCCAACTACTTAATTGTGGCATTTAAGCATAAACTATGAATGTTACATTTATGTTAAAAACTAATTTAGAATCAGTACACATTATTGTTGTCTTAACATTTTGCACAGGAATTATTTTTGAATAAATTAAACCTTTAAATAAATGTTTGTTGGGTGTATTAGATTAAAATCGTAATCGTCCTGAATGTCTGTAAAAATCGAGATTTTATTTTTTGGGCCATATCGCCCAGCCCTACACCAAAACTAATGAGACACACCTGGAGAAGGAAAGACACACACAGGTGGACGTGGTTAGACATAACGAGACAAGGGAAGAAACCAGGAACACAAGACAAAAACACCAACCACAGACAAAAACAACAAGAAACCCCATAACAAACAAAAACCCAACCCCCACAGAACCGAAACATGACAAATATTAACTTTCACACAAAATACACCTTTTATGGACATCAGTCAGTCTTTGTTCATATCTGCGAATGTTCGTAAATCGGATGTTCGTAACTAGAGGACTACCTGTAGTTACTTTTATCTATGCAGGTTAAAAAAACAAAAACAATGGAATAAAATAAAATACAGATTATGTTGTTCTAAATCAGCATATGAATAAGTGTAATCCAAGTGGAAAAAGGGGTTCATGTTGTTGTATCATTTTCCACTTTGTACATTGTACACATGACAGTAGCCCCCCCCCCCAAAAAACAAGGGACGGCACCCAGACGTCCCAAAGCAATAAACGAAAAAACAAACAAGCCAAAACGGGGCGGGCGGGAACGGTCACGGAGATGGGAACACTGCCCACTCAATTGTTGTTGTATCGTTTCCACTTTGTACATTGGACTATAGCTTGCTTAGTTGAATGATGCCATGTAAGCAGGAAGTTTGTCTTGTCATGTTTATCTCAAGCATTTATTGTGTAATCTATATTTTCCTACTACGATACCCGGAATATGCGGCAGTGGATTAAACACAGGCAGGAAGGTGACTTCAGACTGTCACCAAGTTGGGTATTTTTCTCTCTACCTCTCACATAGACACACTCACACTTGTCCATCCTTTTCTGGTTTAATTCCCCGCCCGCCCGTCCATGCATCCATCCGCTCCCTTATCAAGCTCCCGCTCTGTTCTCCAGTGTTCTGCGCTGACATTAAGCCGCTTAGTGCTTGTCTGGTGGTAGCGGATGCCGAGTTTTACTGTCATTCCATATAAACAGGTACTTTTTGAGTCGCAGCCTCGGTGACTGCTTTCGGCTGCGCGCGCCACTGTGATTTATGTGCCCACAGCCTGCTAACATAATGCAAACAGCATCGCGGGCGCCTCTCCAAGGCCACAATCTGAGACCATGAATTATTCCCCCGTCGTGACGTACACGCTCTACATATTTTCTGTCTTTTTGCCATCACGCTGCAGTTGTCATCTTTTTCGTCTGGGTTGTAATTTAAACTAGGAGAACTTAGTTTGGAGTCAAGTTCATTACCAAGTGAGACGTATTTGCGTGCTCCTCCATGAAGGGTAATAGAAGAGAGCCACAACTTGAAATCTATAAATATTGTATAATGTCAGAGGGCTTGCCAGCCACATTAGTGCAGCTAAGCCTTCAGATGAACCAATTTCTTATTTAATTGATTTCAACTTAATGTATAGTAGTGCTGTCACTATCGAATATTTTTAGAGTCGATTAATCTATCCATTATTAATCGACTAATCAGATTCATTTTAATTTTGCAATAACGTGTACAGTATTACAAATCACCCCCCCCCCCAAACTATTGTTTATTAACCAGTGATTGGTGTTTATTTCATACTTCGTATTCGTATAGTGATTAAAAAAAGGGGGGTTGATTGTTACCGGTTTGGTCATTGTTTTCCAAAGAAAAAACAGATGTTTGCAAATGTCTCATTTTGATTCAAAACAGAAGATAATCAGTCTTCTTTCATGAAGGACTACAGAAATCAAATGATTACTGTTGATGTGCTGAAATCAGAGGATTTTGACAATTTTGAACATATAAATGTCTCCAAACGATTACTCGATTATTAAAATAGTTGTTGATTAATTTGATAATCGATTATTTGTTGATTAATTAATTAATTTTGACAGCTCTAATGTATAGTATGGTTTTATATCAGTTTTTTTTATATATATGATCCTCCGTGAGCTGGCACCTTACCATGGTGGAGGAGTTTGTGTGTCCCAATGATCCTAGGAGCTATGTTGTCTGGGGCTTTATGCAAACAAGTCCTAGGTGAGGGGCCAGACAAAGCACGGCTCACCGGTCCCTTATGAGCCGCTAATCCGCGTGGAGAGGAGCCAGTTGAGGTGGCTCGGGCATCTGGTTTGGCTGCCTCCTGAACGCCTCCCTGGAGCGGTGTTCCTGGCATGTCCCACCGGCGGGAGGCCCTGGGGACGACCCAGGACTTATCGCGGCTGGCCTGGGAACGCCTTGGGATCTGGTTGAAGTGGCTGAGGAGAGGGAAGTCTGGGCTTCCCTCCTAAAGCTGCTGCCCCCATGACCCGACCCTGGTTAAGCGGGTAGTAAATGGATGGATGGATGGATGGATGGATGTATAGGTTTTATATATGGCCAAATTTCACTGCTGTTAATGGCCAGAAATACACATAACTGCAGCCCCTTTAGGCAGCAAGTTAGTTAGGCCTGAATAAATTGCACTCTCGGTTGTGCATGTAGTGTCAAAATGACTCGAGTACTTATTGATATGGACAAAGTTTATTTTTTATTTTTTAACATGAGTGGCAAAATGTGTATATTTTAAATGGCTGCAAACTAGTGTGATGGTGCCTTCTAATGTCCATGTAAGCATGCCACCAGTGCTTGGAGATGTTTCAACAACACAACAGAAATTAACTGAAATGGACAGAGCTCTACATGGTCGACAAAATTTCGACACGAGGTATCAGAGAAGTCCAAGAACTTGGTAACAAAAGATAGAGTTCAGACCCAAAGTATGAATTTTCTCTTTCAGTGTGGGCCATACAATCAACCAACACTTTGACAAAAATACCCAGTGGCATTTGTTTCGCTCTGAAACGAGATTTGTGGAAGGAAAACGTCACAATGCCCTGTACATGGGATAGTTCCTGGCTTTTCTCAAGGGGGTCATCATGGGGACCTGATTTGAAGACACGAACGACATCAAGATGCTTGTGGTGACGGAGCTGCGGAGGAAGCATGAAAAAAATCCTTCCAGGAGTGCATGAAGGCATGGCAGACAAGGCTGGGGAAGTGTGAAAACGTTGGTTTGTACTGAATTCGAAATCAACCTTTCTTTCATTACACCAGTCCTGGAACTGTTCTGACACACTGTGTATTTTGATCCAAATGTTTTAGATTCATACAGCGGCACGTTTAGGCAGCAAACTAGAAATATGACTTCACATGAAAGCCGATTATGATGCGACTCCATATTACAATATCCCTTTGCTATCTTGTCGTTTGTCCTCTTTTCCTGCCTGGAGCTGCTTGAGTGTATGTTAAAGCTAAGCCTTGGGCGTGGTTGTATAGCTGCTGCTTTTGCATTTTTAATTCCATCTGATGTGAAGCTAGGGGGATTTGGCTGACTCCTCTATGCCTCTTGTGCTTGTACCTCTGGAGTTGACCTTAGAACGTCTTTGCATCCGCCGATTGCCTCCGGGCACTGCATCAATGCCGCCTCGCACCCCGGTGAGAGCCACCGGGTCAGCTAGCATTAAAGGTCTCATATTATTCAACTTTTCAACATACTAAAATAGTTCTCAAATGTGTAAAAGACATGTCTGTGACATGCATTCCTCAAAATTGACTTTGGATCTAATATTTTTGCTGTCCTTAAATCAGCCAAAAAACGCTCTGTTTAAAACAGCCTGTTGTACATAGCTGCACCAGGCCACTCCTAGGCCATACCCTTCCCTCTCGAAGGGGCAGTGATTTCGGTCATGGCAGCCATGTGCTAATGTTGCGAATGGAAATGACTGGCCATGGGAGCAGAAGAAAAGAAAAATACAGACATGTCTTTTACACATTTGAGAACTGTTTTAATATGTGGAAAAGTGGCATAACGTTTAACCATAAGAAAAAGTAGCATAACGTTACTACAGAGACTATGTTGTAGCGTTAGTTTGTGATTGTTTAGGCATTGGTTATTTTACCGTAACCGGCAAATCTCCCGCAAACGTTATTTTGCCGTGAATATCCGATTTGCCGTGGATGCTTGTAGACATTTACAAGCGTTAATGAATAGCACAAATGTGCACATTTAGACCACTGCGCGGTCGCAACGTGCAAGCCGTCGCGTCGAGACCACTTAGGGTCCGGTTTGTATCACAAAGTCATGTCAAACTAGGTGGCGAGTTGCCAGTCACGGCAAATTAACCACAGCGGATTGTATCTTGACAAAAGAATACGCAACCACTTCATATTATCTAACCACCTTCTGCTTTATCATATCTATATACATACATAACGCAGGCTTTTTACGATATTCCGCAGTGTTGACCAGCTGAGGAATCGAGCCAGATGGTTTCACATTGTTCCCCAAAAAAGGGAGCCTATTAGTACTAGCAAGCTAATCTCGTTGCAGATACATCTGGCAGATCATCAGGGGACAGACAAACAGATGCTGAAAGTCACTCGTCCAGGGACAGCTACTTTACGTCGATGCAATGCAGCGTGTTCTGCAAAGTGACCACACATATGCTTTAAGAAGGTGAATTAATGCACTTGCGATCAGTGCTGGCGCTTGATCAGAAAATAATATGGTCACCTTTTACTTAATGGAGCATTTTCATTAGCAGTCAAGTATAGAAAAGTAAGACAAAAAATTATTTGGCCTTTAAAATTTTTATTTGATGGTTGTGGTTGCTAATTTAAGTATTCACTTGGATATATTATGCACTTGACTTCCTTACGTCGGTGCTCGAGCAGTCACAATTGTCAGCTGACCCTCTTCATTCATCACTCCTAGCAAAAGCTTCCCAAAGCTTGACATTTTGCTTCATCGCTCTGGTTTGCAATTTGTTTCCTGACAGTTACTAGACAGGTTTGTCAGTATGGTACATACGTACGTTGGTGCATACTTCTTAGCCTTAGCTGTCTACTTCCTTACAGGTTTTTTTGTCATCTCTCACAAATTTCATCTTCAGAAAAAAAGAGGCTGGAAAAAAATCCACATCCATAACCTCAATTGGACAACATAAATTTAAAAAAACAAAAAACAAAAACAACTTCATTTTGTTAGAACCAAAACAATAAAACGCTTGTTGGCGCATCGGCCTTCATCAGGATGTTGCTGCTTCTTCTCCAGATTATGACAGATGAGGTCTCCTTGTTAAATTCAGAAACCTGTTGATTGTAGCTCACAGCTCTCTTGGTCAGGAAGTATATACAGTAAACCCTGAGCAAGTAGGAGGTGCCATTTTTTGCCATTGACATTATCCAGAGGAGAGATACTGAGTATATTGGCAGAAGGATGCTGAGATTCCAAATGCCAGGCAGGCGGTCTAGAGGAAGACCAAAGAGGAGGTTTATGGATGTATTTAAAGAGGACATGAAGGTAGTTGGTGTGAAAGCAGAGGATGCAGAGGATAGGGTTAGATTGAGGCAACTAATTCGCTGTGGCGATTTCTGAAGGGAAAAGTCGAAAGGAAAAGAAGATTATCAAAAAGCTACTTAACGATTTCCCCCCTCAAAGTCTTACCGGCATTTCGTAAGACCTTCAAAGCGGCACAAAATGCAAATTCGCCCAATAAAATAGGTATGTGAAAGGAAGTTGCAGCGGAGGTAATAAAGCTTGAAAAGGCTAGTCATGTAAAATGAGTGAGTTTGCCGGCGTGCTCCGGCATTACACCCACAAAGGCTCCTTAATTCTACATCACCACACTCTGCACTCGCTTGTTGCCATTTATTTCCCATTGCTTGTCAGCCGCGTCGCCGTTAAGTCTCTAAAATATACCCAAGTGCAACAATGCAGGCTGATTTATGGGACAATGTGGATTAAGGAAACAACGAACGAGCAAAAGAGCTGAAGAGACTAGATTAGCGGCTATATTTATCAATGACAGCGTAACGGTCAATGGATGGGAGATTAAAAATGACAATGTACTTCATAATATCTGATTTATTCATCCAGGTGACTGCCTCAATATGTTTCTCTGCAAATCCTATAAACCCTTCTCCGTCTTTGTTGGGTTCCGTAACGCCTGCCCCCCACTTTACGTGAACATATGCACCAACCATATCATCCGACATGCCCCTGCGCTGCAATCCCAGAGGAAGCCCACTTGTTGAAGACCAGCTAACCACCACACTCCACGGCCTCGTCCCTGAACTCACGGTGGCCTTTTATTCTCCCCTCCCCCATTTTTTCACTTTTTCCATATTTCTCTGAGAGAGTTTCTGTCACCCAATCCACCCACCAATAGCTTGGAGTCGCTCCTTTCATCAGCCGTGTTTGCCGCTCACGTTCCATGTGTGCATCCACAGGTGGGAAATTAGTGGCGCCCCGTCTCCACCAGAGCCATTATTCTCACATCATTTGCTTTTGTTAAAAACAGATGGCATGTGAAAAGTCACAAGGAGACAAAGTTGTATCGTAGTGCCGAGATGTGATAAAAGTTGATATACTTGCCTGACAATTTACACACACAAAAAAGCTAGATAAACCTGCTGCTAATCACGTAGCGTTTGGTCAGTGCTACTGTAATTCGAAGCTCACTTCCGTTTTTCAACCATTTCTCTATCAAAGCGTCGACTCAAATTTGCTAAGGCAGCGTTGGTCAAAGCTCTTGATTGGTCAGTAAATGTTTTCGCATAATCTTTGTTATTTTAAAGGTGATTGGTGTCAAACAAGAACCTTACTGATAAGAGACAGACTTGTAATATTGCTTTAAAAAGGGATGGGAAAGCCATAAAGTTTGATTTGAAGGTCAGTGACACTTTCTGAAATCCGAGTTTAGCATATGAAGGTCTTTTTGCATACACATCATTTCTACATCCTTTGCTTTACAATTTCTTCCCAACTTGTGCTCACAATCCAATTTCCTCTGTTTCAGATTTTTCCTTTTGATATCTCTCCGAGGTATCGAAGACATTTTGGTCCTTTAAACTTCTGACATGAAAGATGTTGACATTTTGGAAATACACCACAGTTGTTGATCTGTGTCAGCACTTTGACCTTGTCGTGTCTGCAGGCACTCTTCTCATCTCGTTCCATCTGTATTTTTGTTCACCCGTCTGTGCAGAATTGTAGAAAAACTTTTCCGGGTCACTAACTCCATTAGGAACTTCTGATTTCTTTTTGCGAGTGGCTTTAATGACCAGCGCCTCCTTGAATGGGTCTCATCTTCCTGCTGATGAATGCCCGCCGTGATCACTGTGCGAGAAGGCGGAGGCCAAAGTGCAAAGAGAGCCTGGCACCGTAATGGCGGTCATTTGTTGCTGCCACAATTGGAATTGAATAAGTTCATCAGTTGGACAAGAAACGCTACTATTTAAAAATACGTCCACAGCCTTTCTTTCTTTTTGTTACTGAGTCATGGTCATGGTATAAGTTTAGCAGACAAAAGCAAAAGCTACACTAATACAATTAATTGTGCAATAGTATGTGAATTGTAGCATTTTAGGCTAGTCTACATAATTGTTATTTTTGCTTAAAATCTCTATTTGTACGCATGTAATCAAGAGGTTGTATCAATCAAAGCGCCTGTGAAATCTCTTAAATGACAATATTCCTGAGAAAATAAGACTCATCAAGGCTAAAACAGCCCTAATTTGCATCTGCATCTGCTCGTGCACCTTGGCAGTTCGTTGGAATTTGTGCTTACCACTGAATACTCTCCAAAAATTGGCTCAGGTTTTCCAATGAACAAATTCATCTAGTCACCTCCAATTCCATTGTCCATTCAGTTTCAACCTACTTTTCCACAATCCTTCTAGCGTACCAGCTTATGTTCAAATAGTACTTGGTGGATAACATTTTGTGTAATGAGATCATTGACAAAAAAAATTCTGACATGAAAGGTCACTCAGTGTTATGTAGCCCTATCAGATCCGTTTTCTTTTAGTTAAAAGGGGGCGGGGAGATAATGATGCGGGTGTATGCTGTAAATTCTGTCAATCAATATTCCCGGCAAGATACCCACCTGCTAAGAGGCTTAACCTTCACGAGTCAGGACACCTCTACACAAATGTCCGGAGCGAATGCACTGATAGGTTGCATGCTTGAGGGCGTCAGGAACGTATAACCTCAGTTAGAACCACCGAAAGATGCCACTGCAACCACTTTGGCCCCTTGCAGACGGAAGCATTCCTCAAACAAATCTCGTACACACAGAAGCATTTCAAGACTTGCGTGTGTCCAAAAGAAGACGCTGAGGACGTTTAACGGCTGTAATGTATATGCCAAGTCTGTAGCACAGCCACAGGGTGTTAACGGAAAGCGTAGAAGAAGAACCAGCAAAGAAGACAAACACTTTTTTTTCCTAATTTTATTGCAATCTGCAATGTTCTATCTGCGGTTAAGTTATTATATATATATATATATATATATAGCCGTGTGCAAAAGCGCAGGAGAAGGATTCAATGCATGACTGAACAAAAAAACAAAAAAGACAGGAAACAAATGACCCCCAGAAACCAAACAGAAGGCAAGTGGAATTCACATTTCTCAGCCTTTATGTACAACCGGTTCTCAAGTAGCCGTTGCAACACCAGCCGAACGTGATGCTGATGTTCCTCAAGGGATCTGGAAAATATAAGAATATCATCCAAATAGACGAAGCAGAACTGGCCAATCATGTAATGGAGAACATCGTTTATCAAATTCTGAAAAACCGCAGGTGCATTAGTAAGTCCGAAGGGCATCACCAGATATTCAAAATGCCCCATGGGAGTGTTGAACGCCGTCTTCCACTCGTCTCCTTCTCTAATCCTTACCAAATTATAATTATTGCGCAGGTTTAGTTTGGTAAAAATGGAGGCAGAATGTAGAGGAGTAAATGCAGAGTGCATAAGTGGCAAAGGGTTCTTTTCTTTACAGTTATGTCGTTAAGCCCTCTGTAGTCTATGCACGGTTGGAGCGTTTTATCTTTCTTGTCTATAAAAAATAAGCTGGCTCCCACTGGAGAGGTTGATGGACGAATAAATCCAGATGCCAGTGACGCCGAATATATTCCTATAGGGCCTCTTGTTCAGATTTTAACACCTGATAAAGTCTAGCATTAGGCAATGGTGCATTGGGTACCAGCTCAATCGCACAATCGGCGTCCTGAGGTTTGTTCTGCCTTTTCTACCTTTGTCGAAGAATTTAAAAGAGGGTTCGGTTCGACCATCCTGTTAAAGGCAGAGAGGCAGGCAATCGCCTGTTGGATTTTTCACAACACACACTTTCAGTTGCTGAGTACTCTATTACTTTTCGCATTTTTGCAGCAGAGAGTGGTTTTGACGACACAGCCCTCTGCGATATTTTTCGCAGGGGGTTAAGCCCCGTGATTGAAGACGAACTGGCTGTACGAGACGAGACGACTAATTTGGAAGACTTGATCAGCTTGGCTATTAGACTTGATAATCGACTTCGTGAAAGGAGACGTGAACGTGACTTGGAGTTCCAGAGCCGGCCAGCGGGAGTGATGGCAGTGCCACCTGCTGTGGATACCATGCTACTAGGGGGAGGACGGTTGAGCTCAAGGGAACGCATCCGGTGCATGAGGCCCATCTCTGTCTGTACTGCGGGCAACCTGGTCATCGGGTTTCCACCTGTTCTGCAAGACCATCCCAGGGCCCCAGGAACGATCATCAGGATTTGGTTTCCATTCATCAAAGTGGTTCGAAGGCCTATCCTCTGCACCTATCCACCTCCCAACGTCTGTCTACAGACTGTGAGTATCTCGAGTCAGATGCTGCTCCTACAGGAACAAAGGGCGATACTTCTAGTAAAAGACTTCAACTCCCGGGAATTATTTCTAGTAACAGCAACAGCATGGAGGTTACAGCATTGGTTGACTGGTGCAGATGGCTGTTTTGTGGACTTTTTGGTCATTGAGAGACTCGTGCGCGGAAAAAAAAAAAAGACAGGAAACAAATAACCAGCAGAGGGCAGAATGAAACATGACTATATATATATATATATATATATATAAAATAAACAAGCTACAAAGTGCTTGAGTAATTCCTCACCCTACCCTAACCATTGTACCCTAACCCTTAGTTGTGCACTCGTTATTGTGATGATCTTGGATTTTCTTAGGGGATTAATTGTTATTCTTTGAGCTATTTCATTGGTGATTAGCCATCGTAACATCAAACGATGCCAAATGTTCAGGTAGCTTTCCTGGCTGAGGCGGAATTACATGCCACGTGCAGGAAACGACATTCGTCCAACAACTTGCAAACAAAAGCTAATTCAATCAGGCGCGTGGATTTGCAAAGTCTTACATGGAGAATTTCACTGTAATCCAATTGTGTCACTTTATGTAAGTGTCCGCACATTGACATCTGCATTACGCACGCTGCTTTTGTGTGGTTACTAAAACGCTTTTCCTGGACTGAAATCCCCATTTTTGCAGCCAAAAACGTTGCCGAGGGAGAGAGAAAGGAGTGGAAGCAGGTGGTGTGAAGAAAGTTCTTGGTATTTAACTTGAGTGCGAGTCTTTTTGTAACGGATGCACACTATGATTTTTATGTGCTTTTTCATCCATCTGTGCACTCCCTTAACCTGACATTTGAGTGAAGATTCTGAAGGCTTTGGTCACTGTCTGCTGAATGGCAACAACCTTCTCAAGGCTGTCGCTGTCTCTTACGGAGCTTTTATCATCTCCAACATCCGCAGTTGAGGTTATAAATAACATTTGGATGATTATGAAACCTTTTCTTTCTCTCATTTAAGCATTTGTCCTTACTTCCCTGTGATCCTCAACATTTAAACACATGTCTGTGGATATGTGATAAAAGTTGTCCTCCATCTTCCAAAGAATCACCTGCTTTGTTACAGTCTGCATACAACAAAAGGAAGGTCTTTGCCCTTATTTTGCACAAATATAAAATATGAAGAAATGTCCTGATGCACCGTTGTGTGTCAACGTGAATGTCTCAGTCCACCCTCTTATTTTTGAAAGAATTTAGTTGAAAATCTTTTAACCCTATTCCTGCTATTAGGAAAAACCTACATTACTCGTTTATAGGGGTCAAATGTAGTGAGTTTTGTTTTGTTTTTGTTATGTTTTAGTGCTTTACATTGTTGTTGTTTTTTTAATATATTGGCGTCTGCTGCTGGTGTCAGCTATTCACTTAAAAACATCGAATTTGTTAAGGAAAAACACATTATTTTCATTTCCATCAAAATATGAACAAAAACTTGTGTGATTGCATGCTGTGACTGTTGACCGGAGTACTCTTCATTGTCTGACACATAAACCAAATTAGTTATTGTATATGGTAAAATAACTTGGAAATATCTAAGATTCAATGTAGCTAAAACGAGACTCTAATCGCCTTCATACTTGGCCTCTCTTTCCACAATGAACGATTATGTCTTAACAATGGATGTATCCATCAGTTCAATAACCTTTCAGTGAGATATGAATGCTAGATCCAATGATCACATCTTTCTGTCATACTACTAATATTTCTGTATGGCTTTCCTTTCAATTAGTCCTTTTACGCTTTGTATCAGTGCCTGCAAATATTCATAACCCAGAATGCTTGACGTTGTATGATCCTTTCATATACTGTAGATTTCCAGAGTTAGAACAGCATGTTCTGGTCTTTCTGTCTTGATCTTGGGGACAGAGATATTTTCTTTTCAGCAGGCTGCCTATGTGTCTCCTCATGAGGTTTCAGAAAGCCAAGTGTGCAAAGAGCAGTTTTAGAGTGTTTGCATAGTATTCCTAGCTTTTGGACTCTCCTGGTTTATTCTTCAACAAGGCTTATTCCGAGCTCCACAAGGAATTGCCTTCTCTTGGATGCATGGCGGAGTACATGCTAGTCTGCAAAGTTTGCAATCCTATATTGTGACCTGATCGGTACCATGTACGAACCATATCATGAACTTCATGTTTTCCTTGGTTGACCTCCAAAGCTGGATCAGGCTGCCTCCTAAGGCGCATTCTTAGGTCACTTAAAGTTTCAAAATCGATTTTGTTTTCTATATTTAAATGAGAAACCACTTTCCGAAATTAAATTCCAAGCCACCCCATGTGTTACCTATCTTTTTATTTTAATTGCAGTATTTCTGTTGCTGGTTTATATGTTCAACAAACAAACAAACAAAAATAGTAGAGAATATTACTGATATATTATTTTATGAATTCCAGTCAGATTTGTATCCCAAATCCTACTAAACTGTATTGTATTGTTAAAGAAATACGCCATACAGGGGCATTTGGGATGCTCAGGAGCCAACGGAAGGCAAGGACGCAGGCTGTAATTACACTGCTGACTGTCTTCTCCCTAGAGCAGGGAACACCGTTGTTTCAGAGACAATAGTGTGTATACAGCCATGCTTTTTTGTGTGCTGTGACAAGGTTTGCAGATCAAACAAATTGCGGTGTGAGCTGAGGCACTGAAGGATAGACTGTTCATTTACAGAAGGAATTGCACAAGTAGTTTCAGATTTGGCTGTCGCGATCCTGTTTGTGCAAACAGATCATATTTCGGGCGCACGGTGAGTTGTTTGCTCTCGTATAAGCGCTTCTTTTGGATGCCTCACGCAGGAAAAACTCAATGGTAACTAATAACGTTGGGGTGAGATGAAGCAATGGGGCACCCGATGGTCTCTATGGCGCATGGGATTGCATTTGGAGTTAAATCTTGACATAATTAAAACTAGTTGTAGACTAGTGAATAGGAAGTGAACATTTCAGCATTTTAGTCCAATGTCAACCATTCAGAGCGGTCGCAGCATGTGTTCTGGACCAAGCTAGCTACCAACCGGTCATTTGGCTGTTGCTAGCTTGTTGTTCAACTGTAGGGATCTTATTGAAAAGGGATGCAACTCTTGTTTTTTATATCTTCAGCCATCTAAAATGAGTGAAAACGGGGTTGAATGAACATTTTGAGCATGTCCTGGTCAAACCATCGCTACCATTTTCATCACACTGTAGATTTGTCTCTGTTTACCATCGCATGTGACATTTTTGTTTGTGTCCTGTATCGATTCCCATAGCACTGCAGGCACCCCCTTCCCCCGGTTCATGATTCATTCATTCATTGATGCATCCATCTGTGTCTGTATTACATTCATTTAAGGCATGTGATTTCTCTGAGCGTCATCAATTTTTCATTCCGACTTGTTTTTCAGTGTGTTTTTTGATGCACAATATTCACTCTAAAACATTCAATGAATGTGTGTTTTTCAATACTGAGAGTCTATGGCGGGGGGATTCCTGTTCCCCCCATTTTCTAAATAGTTGCCACTTTCCACTTGGGAATACTGCAGACTTGCGCTGTGTAATGACTATCGATTACTGTTGCGCCTGAGTGAGTGTGAGTTGCGCCAGGCTTGTCCTGCCTCAGGATGTGAAGCCCCACGTTGTTTTAATGACATCAGGACGGAATCTAATCGAGTTGGGCGTGGTGCCACACCTGCTGCACCAGGTGATTGCAATTATCTGCGCGGCTTCATCTGTCGTCTCGTGGATGTTGGCTTCTTGGTTGCCAGCAGGAAGAACTTGTTCAATTAGTGGCGTATGTTCAAACTGCGGTTTTAATGCGTGAGTCACGCTATGTGTGTGACTGCACTGCCTGTGGCTACCTTGCAAGTCACTGCAAAGTTCATTTTGCGAGGCTTTCTTTGGTTCTGCCATGATGGGACATTAGTTGAGTTTTAATTTAACTTTAAGATGCCCTAATGGGTTTCAGACCAGCTACCACTTTATTCTTAGCTTTGTTTCCCCCTTTTTTATGCACTTATTCAAGCTAATTTTCCCCATGATAATGTGTAGCGGTAGTTGCCAGGTTTGCACACCAGGGTGGCAAAGTGAGCATGAAAACTTTGAAAAGAATAGATGCTCGCCCGAGCATGAGTAATTGCTTGATGGAGAACGGTGAATGTAGGACGGAATAATTAGGAGACATTTGACTAATAGTTGATGTTACAAAGTTTAATTTTTTGCACCCTGCCTTAGAACTTTGCGTGGAAGATGGATTGGCAAGAACGGCATTATGCAATCTCAGAAATCCAAAGGGAATTGTTTTCACGCTGTGTCCTTGAAGCCTTAGGGTCATGTTGCAGCAAAGGATGCTTTAATCCTAAGGGCAAAAATTAAGTAACATGTTAGGATTCAATAATGATGTATAAAGGGCCTTGGAGGAGGGAAAGTCTGTTTTGTCCCATTCTTGCAATCATCCATTTGGGTCGCAGAGGCAGCATCTTAAGTAGAGAAGTCCAGACTTTCCTCTCCCCAGCACTTCGTCCGGCTCATCGAGAGAGGAGGGGGATCCCGAGACGCTTCCAGTCCAGCTGGGGGACATAGTGTCTTGAGTGTGTCATGGGTAATTCACGGAGCTTCTTTCCAGTGGGACATCCCTGGAGGACCTCATCAGGTTGGCGGCCTCGAGACATCCTAACCAGCAGCCCAAGCCACCTTGTGGTTCATCACAATGCGGAGGCGTTGTGGCGTAGATCCCCTCCAATCCCAAAAAGAGAGCTCGGACAACCTGCGACGGAAGCTCATTTTGTCACTTGTATCCATGATCTTGTTTTTTCCATGATCCACAATGAGGGTGGGAACGTAGATCAACTCGATTTTTGGCTCAGCAACTTCTTCATCATGACAGACCGATATTTAGTCCACATCGCTGCACACGCTGCATCAATCCGCCTGCTGATCTCCCGCTCCATTCTTTCTGTCTTGTCCCACTAGTGTTTATTTGCCTTGGAATACATACCGTGTAGCCTCGAGACAAAATTACTTTTCAGTGTCGTCATTTCAATGCTATCCGCCATCAGCATGATCTGATAAAACCTGAAAGTTCACCCTGGTCTTTTATATACAGTACATCGCAGGCGGGTTCTACCAAACAAATGGAGTGCAAAAGCTTCTCCTATATCTGGAGGAGGGCGGTAACCCCCGTAGCAAGATCGTTCTTAGCCCGGTAATTGTGAGATGCCGTCAAGAAATCACCCAATGTAACTAACCCTCCGGGTCAAATGATTGAGGCTTGGCTCACAGGCTGTACTATTAGGATGACAAGGCAAGAGAATTTTTGATGCCATACCCCCCCACTCACAATCCTACGCTTAGTATCAATAACCTAACCTCTGCCTGAGGTGCATAGAAGATATGATGGTAGCATTTGCTCTTGCTGTTGTAATGAATGTTGCCTGTTTCTTGTCATTTCGTGCAATGTTTATGGCCCTTGGGGAGGAGGCCAATTATACAATATGTATTTTATCCACGTATCGAGGAGAATCAGCTGTTAATATTCACATCATTGCATGTGCTGGTGAGATACAACAGAATAAGCCTGCAGTAAAGAAATCAAATGAGCGATAGGGAGTGGTGGGGTGAGGCGAAATAGCATTTCCATCAGCGGGACTGCTCATAAATATTATAATTGTGTGGTTATAGAAATGCAGCGCTGCTGGTGGTGGTCGCGCTCAGTGATTGGCCTTGAGTGAAGGCCGTGTCACCTTTTGAATAAACCGAACACAGACAACTAGAAATAATAAAGTCATTTGGGAATTAAACATGGAATTCTCCAGGATACTTGGCCTAAAAAAAGACCAAAATATCTCTGCCTATATCATCAAGCTGGGAGTCCAGTGGCTGGTTGTTTGGTATTCTGCACTTTTAATGTGGCTTTAATTTGCACAGAGAGCCCCTGAAGTGTCAGGGAGCTTCAGGCATAAGTGGTTCTTTCGATGAAGCACCAATCACCTAATAGCCTCCCTATTCCCGCCACTCAGCATGCTATCGGCCCAATCAGGGTCCCGCTGAGATGGAGATGCTTGATTTTGCGGACGGGCTACTCTTGCCTGGCTTGAGTCGTTTGCTGCATCCCTCAACCAAAAAGGGTTTGAAATGTGTTTTTTTTTATTCATGGCTCAGTCGCCTTTGACAGCTTTTCTGTCTCACCGAGCGGGTCAAATTGTCTTCAGATCAATTTAACTGTAGCAAATTAATTGAGATTAGTGCCGGTCAGGTAGACGACGAGCAGATTTTACAGATATAATGCAATCTTAAAAAGCAGACATATTTAATGTCAGACTGAACTTTGAGAAAGAAAAAGCACTTGAAAAGCAGCAGACATTTCTGTCTGACTGACTTGCGACATGCGATTCTTTTTGCTCTTTGAAATTTTCCATCCATATTTAAACCTCTCCGCATTCTGAAGCCTTCAGTCCTAGGGTTTCAACTTGTCGCAAAACAACCTTTGTTTGCAAACATTGGCAAATTTAGTATCCAATTAAGTAGAGATTTTATACCTTTAAATACATCTTTAGAAATCCAATTTATTTGCAGCAATTGCTTTCACATTGTTTGAAGTCTCTTAAGGCTCAACTGTCAATCTTTTTGTACAATGACAAGGACTCACGATGATATAAATCTATTATACGCACGTTAGTTCAATGCCTACAGCGTTTATATACTGATATTTCGTGTTCCTGACTGTGGGCTTGAAGAAAATCCTCATGTCTGCATCTTGCATGACAAGTACTGCCTTGCCCGTTCGACATTTGCCGAAACCTCTTGACGCGACCCAACGTCGGAATGGCGGATCCACAAAATAATGAAATGACCGTCAGATTAATCGGCGACACTCTCAAATGACTTCAATCAAAACCATCATCAAGAGCATGTGGGTGGCATTTATTGCAATGCTCTTCTAATATATTGCACTATTTTTAGTGGTATGCTTTGTGTGGGCATGCAAGTGCAAAATGCCCACAAATATAAATATAGAACAAAGACAGTTGGCGTCAGTACATTCTGCGGGGATTTTTCAGGGACATGTCAGTTAAATTCAGTTAAATTCCTTAATAGAAGTTATGTGTTCCGTTGCTTTTATCATGTGATGTAAAAAATAGAGATGAGATGGTAAAACTCATCACGAGCGCCAATAAATTAGTAAGGGTTATCAGTGAGGAGACTAGTTTCCCCTAACACTGTAATAGTATATGACCTGACTATAATATATCTTGTATGTGGTTGAAGTGTAAGAAAATGACCCCACAACCCCCCTCCCACCAAAGATGTTATTTCTTGTTCTAAAATTAGAAGTTGAAGCCTTAATGACCCAGTCAGGGTTGAATATCATGACTTTCAAGTTAGGCGTTAATCATTGAAAGGTTCAAGATGATTGGTTGTGATTTGCTGCTCGCACTACTACTGCAAACATGTTTAGTGTACTATCTTTTCAAGGCAGTAAGGATTTTTTTTTATTTTTCCAAAAATAGACTTAAAACTGTGAGCAATGCAGTATTCACGAGAACCTTTAAAACTGGGATTCCCAGAGACAAAAAATTAAATAGTCTTTTGGTATGCCACCCAAAAATCTTGCAATATAAAAAACATAGTACCAAAAATAGATGTCAGCTATTGCCAGATGGGCTGTCTTCTTCATAAGAAGTCAACATAATGAATTTCCACAAGCACTATTTAGCAGTACAGTATAGTGAAACATGATCCAAAGGTGTTTTTTTAAGGTGCGGGAGGAGAAGAATGGGATGTCCCAACTGATGGAGTATTTGTGTGTGGGGGGAAAAAAACGTGGATGAATGCTAGACGTTCGTTTCGCAGGGTCCATTTTCAACTTTGCCTCATCTATAGGCTAACTTGTCTTTGAGAATGCTCATAAAAATCATCATCATCAATCATCATCATAACTGCTGAACTATCGTAATCGTCTGCATCTACCTCTGCTGCCATGCAAGTGTTTTTTTTATTTTGCCACTAAAGCAACGTTTGGAAATTGATGTTTCAAACCACAACCAGTTCACGGTGTACCCCGCCTACTGCCCGAAACCAGTTGGGATAGGCTTCAGGGCCAAACGCGACCCTTGCGAGGACAAGCGGTTAAGAAGATGGATGGATGGATGGATGGATGGATGTTTCAAACTAAGCAGTTCCATTCCTATTTAAGCATTTGCATTATCTAATCACCACTTGATTTGCGGGGGCATATCTAAGTGGAATCAAATCATCTTTGCAGCTCCCGCAATACTCAAACATTAGGATTCTGCATCGGAGGACCTGAGTGGACTGCTAATGTGCCAGCAATTGAGATCTTTAAGTGTCCTTTCACACTTTAATCAAATTGATAAGGCGGTCTGACTGCAAGGGCAATCTGGCTGTCCTCTGCACAGAGAAATCCTCAGCTGCGGGCTGTCGGTGTCTCTCCATTCTGTCGAGGTAAATCAATTACACTTTAATTGCTGTGATGGATTGTAGCCTTTGGCGGTGAGGCACGATGAACCCTTATAACATCATGATCTTTCGACATGAAAGCCATACGTGCAATATTTGCATTGTGTCACAAAGTCACATATACAATTGGTTCAGCTTCCATTTCGGCGATGTGTCTGGGAATGCTTAGGCTGTATCTTCACTGAGCTCATTGGATTGAAAAGGCCTTGTTGGAGGACAAATAATTTAGAAAATGTCAAAGTTTTTAATAGAATTGCAAGCAGAAGCAGTGAAATGTAACCTTAATCTTGTACTAGCTAGCTTTCATTCCAAAATGAAAAACAGGTCCATACCTTTGGTTGGTTCAGCGTTTGGGCTTAAATTAAAGCCAACCAAATTGCACCAAAGTTCACCTGAAACCGGATCGAGACAACTTTTTCCATCCGTTTGCAGAACATTTTTAACTGAACAATATCAATTGGCCTCAATGTCAATTGGATTTTTGTTTTGAACATATGACCCTTTAACTTCAGGGGCATTTGATTTGATTAAGGATGATTCAGAGGTGTCTTCTTATAGTTTCCGACTTTCTGGAGATGACACATTTTTACTATCAACATTCGGTCCCAGCCCAACCGTTCCGCTATCTTCCTCTCCCCGTCTGGATTCCATCTGAGGTACTGCAAGCCTCTGATCATATGTCTCTGGCTGCTGTTCACTGCGATAAAGCCGATGGAGATCAAAGTCAGAGTTTGCGTAATGACGAGGGAGAAGAAGATGAAGAGGCACAGGAGAGAGAAAGGCACTGTGGATTTGGTTAAATGGAATGTTGACACTTTACCTGAACCCTCTTTTTCTTTCATTGGTGACTCTCTTACACACCCACCCAACCAGGATCAAGTAAACAAGACTTCAAGATGTTGCTCTGCTCAAACACTGCTGAAAGTAGACTCGCCGGACACTTGGGAGCCAAACCAAGAGCTGCATCAAAGGTTCTGCCTTAATGTGGTTGCTTTAATATTCTGTCCCTCTCAAACCATGAAGGACAGCACTGCGACTCGTCTTACTATGACTGATGTTTGTTCACTCCCTTGCGCGGAGGGGTTTATTTCCCCTTTATCGGCACTGAAACATGAGCGATGCACCCACAGTTTTGGTCTCATCCGTTGCTAAAACTCCCCAGGTGAACGTCATGCGGCCCGCTGAGACTCATTGAAGCTCAGCCAACGGCGTGTTCTGAGAGAGAAAAATAAGAAAAATATCTCTGGCTCGTAGATGAATGGAGTTTGACAGAATAAAAAGAAACAACCTCCAGATGCCTCATCTAAATGAGTGCGAAGCTGGAAGGAATTGAAATTGTTCACTGATTGCATTGCAGCATGCAGACAGGTTTATTTGAAAGGAACGGATTGCAGAGGCCATATTGTAACTCTGGCAATACCCTCTCTCCCCATCGCTTATCTGCCTTTTCTCCTCAGTCCAGCCTCTCATCTGTTCTCCTTTTTTTCACACTCTCGTGTGTTTATTCTTATGCTTTTTTTAATTGTCCATTTCCTCAATGACAGTGGTTTAATGAGCTTTTGCACCACTGTCTCTCTAAACCCAATTTCTTTGCCTCCATCTCGGCGGGCTTTTCTTCCAAAGCGCTAATAACTGCTGCTGCATTTGCTCTATTATGTTAACCCCTATGGAACTCATCACTTGTTTCACTTTTGTTTGACAGCTTTTGTTGGCACACTTAGTGTACGAGCTGTAATGTGTTTAATGGACATGGGTGCAGAGGGGCAATTTATAACTTGGATAACTTGGTTATGGCTGGGGGCTGCACTTAGTTGTCACAGGTGTCTACAGTTGTGTGAATGTGGCACAGTTGTGTCAATGCGGGCCACAATATTAGTAGTGACCACGTTTTTTTTTTCAAAGAATCACTTGGTTTCACGTTCACCCATTGAAAGTGGAAAAACCCACAAAGCCTTGTCATTGTTCTTACATCTGCATCAAAAAAGGCGTGCAAATCCTTCAGCATCATGTCCTTTTTACTTTGTTTTGACAGCACCAGCGTCTAAGGGTACTCTCATCCGTTGCGTCGGTCTGATTGGGAAAACGACGTTTACTCGTATTTCAACAGAAAATGACCTGCAAGTGGTCGGGAAGCAAGTGATGGCTGTCTCTCCGAGTCTGATTAGCTTGTTCACCTTTTAGATTTGATGAGCTCACTCTATTCTTTATGCAGCGATCCCTCCCGGAGGTATTGTTAAGAGGATCTATTATTTACAAGATGCCACTTTTAGAAAGCCCATTTGGGTTTAACAGGTTCCAACAGGGGATCAGATGGATGGGGTGGAGTGTCACTGATGCTAATCAGAGCTTTGCAGCTGCTTCCTGTGGATCCGAAATGATGCGTTGGATTTGATGCCGTGTTTTAATCACCCTCTTCTTCAGTCCCCCTAGAGGCTTTTGGGGCGTTAGCTTCTAATCCCACCCCGTCGTTAAACGGGTTTCTCTTTTGTTGCCTCTTGTGCCCTCAACTTTGTAATCATGGTGGTGATTCACCAAGTTGTGGAAGATCCTACAAAGCTAACAGTACCTTATTTTAAAAGTATGTGGTTATGAGGTATGGGGAGTACATGCAAAATCAACAAGGCACTCCCCAAAGTTAGTTAAGAGTGGGCCAAGTTGGAATCAAGACTACTGAGCCTCGACGCACGAGTATGGCGCATCAGATGGGAGTGAAACAAATGTTGTGTATTTTTTTTGCGGGGAATGTCAGCTTGGTTCCTCAGGGAGAAGATGACTGTGTCAGAAAAAGTCAGTCAGGAAGAAATCGCTTGATCCATCAACACGCGAGTGGGCGGCAAGTACAAGTGCATGTGCTTGTATGTGTCATAGCGCGTGCGACTTCTGTATCGGCAGCGCGGTGTGAATTTTGACAGTAACAATGTCGGAGCCTACAAACTGCCAGACAAAAGAGAGAAGTAGAAATTTGATGTCTGCAAAGCTGCCCAATCATGTATTCTGCCACAGTCCATGTTTGCCTTTTGTCTCTTTTTCCCACTTCGTTTGCCACTTCTCTTGTCAGTCTTCTCGATCCAGGGTCAACGCGTGATGCCGTTAACACAACAGCTGGTCAGCCTGGTTCACAATCACCCAGGAAATGGGGTTGGCCGGCCTAACCTGCCCCCTGCATATCGGTGGCGTGCGGTCAGGATAGGCAAGGTTGACACTGCCTACCCCAGGCTGAAATGAAAGTTGAAACCGTTATGGCTTTTTCTATTTATTTTAATTATTTCTTTCATTTCGGACAGCCTACACTACCTATAGGTTTAAAAGTGACAACATTTGGTGATTTTCATACCTCAATTAAAAATTACTCCGTCTGGCCTGCAGGCAAAAATGCTGCAAAAATTATCCTCCTGTAGGCACACCGCTACTGTGCTTTTCCCAACCCTGGCTACATAGCAATGTGTGTTCGCGCATGCGTAGTCAGTTTCCCAAAGTCCTTTACGCAAATAGCAGATCGCTACGCAGCCTTTTTACGTTGCTGTATTATTCCTATGCAAGCGAACGTTCGCACAGTGCATTTGTGAATTCAAAACACACTTTTTTTTAATTTTGTTTTTTTCACTCACACAAACATGCACACAGACAAACATGGTCTCCCAGGCGGGGATGCGAACCCACGCCAACCTGCATCGAAGGCAAGTGACGGTTCCACTGCGCCACCTGGAGCCCAATTCAAAACACACTTAGTGCACAGCAAAGCGGTAAGATGACGCCACTCTGGAAAATATAAAACTATTTTCACGCCTTTCTTTTGAGGAAAAACGTCAGCTTTTGAAGGATGGGAGACCAAAGCCTTAGCTACTGGATTTTCAGCAAAGTAAGGGAGAAATAATTATTAGTACTTTTCATAAAGAATGGTGCAAAAGGAAAGATTGGCTTTGTGGTTGTGCTTCGATTAACTGGCTGTCTCACTTTACATGGTGTTTGGCATTGCTATTGCTAGCTTGATTTTGTGAGGAATTAGGCTGTTTTAAAGAGAGATATTCACTTTATTACATTTTTGAAATTGTCTGTTTTTCGTTGTGCGGCAAATGGGGAGGAGTGCACTGCAACGTTTACTGTGGCTGTCAGACTGCGCACTGGCTGACAGTGGCCCAGAACTTTAGCTGAGTGGCAAATGTTGAGCTGCCGCACTGGAGGTGATGGGTACGAACCCCGCTCGAAGTAAAAACGAAAACAATAAAAAAAAGATTGCGTAGCATAAAATGTAAGACTTCAAAAGAGAGTAATGTGTTTTTTTTTTTTATCTACCCCTACAGAGGAGGCATATGTTAAAATATATCATCTTGTTTCTGAGTATTAAGTATCTCGAGGTCAGGCTGAGTGTCCTCTTTTATTGGAAATGAAACTATGGTCACCCTAGGATACGTTGTACACTCGCCTGCCGACACACAAATTTGTAATTGGTGTGTGCGTCTCAATTTGCAACTGCCTGCCTACCCAAACCTAGAGGTCACTTCACGTCAATGCTGCATATGGCCCACATCCTAAATTGAAAGCATTCGTGCCATTATGTACAAGTTTTCTTTCGCTGTCATTCTACAAGTGGTCATTAATTTGCGTAATGCGTTAGGAAAACATTTAATTTTTTTTCTATTCATTGTAGAATAAGGAAGAGATGTTCATTGTTGTCAAGGTGCTGCGGTTTAATGGAAAATTTTACACAATGGCACGTTGACTTGACTGAGATTAATAGGTGACCCAGTGTCGTCAATGCAGTGACTTTACCATAACAATGGCTACTATCCATCAGCAACGCAGTCCAATTGTATGTTACTATGAAATCATCCATTACAGGCAACAAAAGGATCGTGCCGGCACGCTGTCATCCCGATGTGTATCCTTTGCCCGGGGGATCTAACTGCCTCCCCTTCCTGCACTAAGATAGAACCATGCCACATGCAAGGACAGTGGCGTTCCTCACAATTGCTTGCCACACGCAGGAAGATTACAGCGCTGGCTCTGTAAATGTAATGGATTAGCTCGACTTCAGAGGCTCATGCTTTAGCATCAATATGAACATGAGGAACCTTTGACTGCTGAGCTTAAAATAATGGCTTTTTTTTTATTAGTCTGTTGATCTATTGAAGAGATCTGCAAATGGTAGATTTCTTAGCATAGTTTTTATAGAGTTGTAAAGACAAGTCACAAGCCTTTCTCACTGCCCAGCTAAGCCCTCTTTTCCCCAGCATGTTGTCACGACACTGAGTTGGGAGTTATAGTCAACCTGCAAATTTGCTTGCTTCTGTCATAGTATCAGAGACGTAAGCAATGCGGATAGCTGAAAGTCTTGACCAAAGTGGGAAGTTTAACGTCCAAGATGCATTGCCTTACCTTTATTTAGAAATCTGAATGTTAAAAACTGCAACGGTTGTTTCAAGCATTGCTTGACATCTCTTAATGACTTTTGATTGTGATAGGCTTAAATTTGGGGTTAGGAAAAATATGTATAGAGAAAATGTCGACATACAAATGTATCAGAAAGAGATAAATATGAGTCACGAACATCTTCTGACAGCCAAGCCAAAGCAAGACTCCACCACATTCCTGATTCTGCCAAATAATTGCTTTCCACCTCTTTATGTGTTTGTATCTAAAAAAGGAAAACTGACTCTTTTATAGTCCGACAAATCTCCCTAGTCCTTCTCCATTTTGTTCCCTTCTCATATCGCTTACCAGCTTCCTTCACACAATTCCCATTCTGTCTACGTCTATCTGTTTTCACTTCTGTGTTCACCATCTATCCTATAATCTTTCTGCTTTGTAGTCATTTCACAAACATGCAAATGGAGAATGCCCTTTTAGAGGGAAAACAAAAAGCAGCAGAATCTCTGGGGATCATTTGTGTTAGTTGCCTGCGCATCCATCTCGCTAAACGCAGCTGCCCAACGTAATTAGAGTGTTCCTGGAACAAGTGAAGTCCTTGAATCACACTTTTCCATCTTCCTTCTCCCTGTTGCCATGGCGCTCCAGGCAACCGGTACAACATGTGGCGAGCCACCCGCCGCTGCGCTCCATTACAGCTTGAGAGCTGCCGCTTTTTGCACCCTCTAGCCATTTTGCTCCTGAGAAAGTGTGTCATGATTTTCCCTCCTTGACATCAAACCCTGCAGCAACACATGTGCCAGTGGTTGTCTGAGCTGGGGATCTCAATCCACTTAATGTGAATGGAATAGAGATGTTTCACAGGAAAACCTGAAGAGCTTTTAGGCAGACAGCCACATTGGTAATTGATGGATTATTTTGATTTAGTGTTTTAATGAGATCCAATTAACTCATATTTACAAAGAAAAACAATACATTGCAGTATTGACACGCGTTGGCTCTTTGGAGATTTGTATTAAATGGACTCATTCGTTTTTAATGCTGGTGGCAGTTTTCTTGGTGATGGGTAGTTCAAACTCTTTGAAATTTAGCTACTGTGCATTTATCAACTTTCTGATGGACTCCATGCCAATATTCTCATCTTTTGCTGTGTTCCTGTTGAGCAAAACGGGCACTGCTTACCTGAACATGGACAGACGACTTTGTTGTAAAAAAGCCTGTTTCCCACTAAACGTTTGTGATGTTGATTTCTCGTCAGGGTTCGTTCAAGCTCTCATGCTCGTCAGACGTTTGCCAACAGTTTTAATGTTTTTCTTTTTGCAAAGAAATTTTAAACATGTTCAACGTTTAGCGAACAAACGTTGGCTACATTCGCAAACGTTCTCCCCCCTCAGTGGGGTACTGACTTAATGGGTTGTCAGTGATTCATTAACATCCCGATCCTCAAACCCTTAAGATAAAATCCATTGTTCTGTTCCTCCTGCTGTGATTTGCTTTGATCATGTAGTTGTCGTCCTCTCCAAAGAGGCATCCGATTAGCACAAGGGCGCTTTTGCATTCCGGCAGTAACCTGCAACACTCACAGCCCAGGTCAGGCTTTCTTCTCCAGTTAGTTTGGGCCTGTTCCTGTTCCATCACAGGCTCGAGGCTGTTGAGGAGCCTGCCAAAGTTCCTGCATATGATGCCCAAACTGAGAAATCCGGGCACGAGGCTCCGGTTGGCACATGGTAACTGAGAGTGGTAAGCACTTTGGACATTTATTTCTCTCCCTACGGTAAGAACTTCTAATTCAAGCATCAATGTGGAGAGATTTTGAACTGTGTGAAAGGCCATATTTTTTAATTGGCGTTTCCTTCTATGCCAGTGCCTAAAACCACAACAAATTGCTGCCACTGTTGGATGTTTGAACAGTTGGGGACCTGTCGAGGATGAAAACAAAAAATGTGAAGTTTCTAAATCAAACCAGCTGACATGAGTAATTTTTGGCTATCAGACATTTTGGACAGTTATATGAATCGAGCTATGTGATTGCGGGAACAGTTTTGGCAAAGTTTTTGTGTACAATGTACTTTTCCTTTCGGCTTTTCCCTTCAGGGGTTGCCACAGCGAATCAGTTGCCTCCATCTAACCCTGTCCTCTGCTCTCACACCAACTACCTTCAAGTCCTCTTTAACTACATTCATAAACCTCCTCTTTAGTCTTCCTCTAGACCTCCTGCCTAGCATTTGGAAACTCAGTATCCTTCTGCCAATATACTCACTATCTCTACTCTGGACATGTCCAAACCATCTCAGTCTGACCTCTCTGACTTTATCTCCAAAGCCTCGAACAAGTGCTGTCCCTCTAATGTACTCATTCCTGATTCTATTCATCCTGGTTACTCCCAAAGAGAACCTCAGCATCTTCATCTCTGCCACCTCCAGCACTGCCTCCTATCTTTTCCTCAGTGGAACTGTCTCCAGACGAAATAACATCGTTGGTCTCACCACATTTTTATAAACCTTTCCTTTCATTTTAGCTGAAACTCTTCTATCACACATCACACCTGACACTTTTCTCCACCTGTTCCAGCCTGCCTGCACACACATCTTCACTTATTTTCCACATTCTCCATTGCTCGGGACTGTTGACCCTAAATACTTAAAACTCCTTGGTGAAAATCGCTGTTGGTGTACATGCCTCATTAAATTCCAAATGTTTCTTTTATTGCTCAAAGAGTGCTCGAAACCAAGCTTTTTTTGGCAGCACCTTCCAATCACAGGCCTCAATGCGCTGTCACAGTGCAACCAAGTGTAGGTGATCCACCTGACGAAGGTGAGGTCAAAGGTTTGACACAAGCGCGTTGGCGGCATCTCAATTTACTCGCTCCCCCTCATGTTTAATTCACTGGCCACACTGTGGTATCCCTCGATACAGACGGCAATCACTGCAGCCGGAATGTCTGCAGACGCTGGGTTAAATAGTCATTGTTATTGGACAGATCTGTTTAATTGACATGGATGGCTTCTGCTGGCCCATTCCCGCAGGGCGAGTAAACTGTAAAAGACGAGACCAAATTCAATTCTCATAATCAAATCTTCGCGGCGTCTGTAATTTTTATTCATTGGATCAGCATGACAGTATATTTTTTTTATTCCCAGAGAGAGAGAAAGAGACTTTATTCCCTCACAAAGAAAGCTGGTATCTCGCCCAGATACAGTCATCTCACCACTGCTTCCCCTGGCGCTTTAGCTCCCAGTGCACCGTGGTCATAAACCTCACTCTCCCAATTTACTTTCCCTTTATGAGCCATTACCATGTCACGTTTGCTTTAGGCCAAGGAAAAAAAAAAGTTTATGCTTCTTTGCTCCTGCACTGGCACAAATCAAATATCTGACTTAGCCAGCCTCTCTCATCTTGTGCCTTAAGTAAAGACCGCTCGCTTTATATTAAAACAGCGGCCTAAGTAAGAGCTAGGCATTGTACACAATTATTTCCAGAAAGAATCACACTTTTGGAATAGAAAATGAATAGAAATAGAAAGTATTGAGTCCCAAGGGCATATTGATATTGCTCCATTGCACTAAAACCAACCAAACCTAATCACCATTTCCAGCTGCTCAAAAGTTTGTGAACCCTGCAGGCATGGTCAGATTTTTTGTATAAAATATTAAAATAACCTTATTAAATGTTTAGTCATACCCAAATCTACAATGCTGACGTTGATCATAATGGACTTGAACAAAAAGAATGATAATATTGTCATTCCTTATTAAACAAAAGTTGTTGATTTAAGAATAACTCTGATTTCATGGCTGCAAAGTATGTGAAACTCTCACTTAATCAGACATTGCACCTCCTTTTGCGATAATAACTTCATCCAAACACTATCTTTAGTGATTTATCAGTCTTTCACATCTACTTTGGAGGATGTTTGCCACTCTTCCTTGCAAAATGCAGCCAATTGAGAGAGGTTGGATGGGCGTCTAGCATAAACTTCCCACTTCAGGTCCTGCCACAGTATTTTGAAAAAAATTAAGTCAGGATTTTGACTGGGCAAATCCAGAACATTAATCTTGTTATTCTTCAGACATTCATTGGTTGTATTGCTGGAATGCTTTGGATTATTGTCATGTTGCATGATCCATCTTCTACCAGGCTGTAACAAAAAACGGCTTCAGGTTATGATCCAGGATTTCACAATATTCCTCTAAATTCATGATTCCCTGGATTATGTGGAGTTGTCCAGGTCCTGAGGATGAAAAGCCAGCCCAGAATTTAATATTCTCACCCCTATGCTTCACTGTAGAGAGAAGGTTCTTTTGCTGGTATGCAGTATTGACCTTTCACCAAACATGACTGTTTTAGTTGTGACCAAACGGTTCAATTTTGGACTCAACTGTCCACAGAAGGGACTTCCAAAAAGCTTCAGGTTTGTCCAGGTACTCTCTGGCAAAGTTGAAATAGGCAGCTTTGATCTTTTTTTTGTGAGCAGAGGCTTCTACCTAGCAAGCCTTCCATGAAAGCCTTGTCGATTTAATTTTCTTCTGATTGTTAAAGCATGCACATGTGTCCCAGATGCAGCAAAAGAGGTCTGCAAATCCCTTGATGTGATGTTCGAGTTGGCTTTTTACCTGAATTATCATTTTTCTTGTGGTTCTTGCTGATATTTTTAGAAGTTCGTCTACTTCTAGGCTGGATTGTAGTAATTTTCAGTGTTCTCTAGTTGCAGATGATCTGCTTCACAATGGAATGATGAAGCTAATTTTTTTTTTTAGATGACTTTATAGCTTTCCCCAGACAGATGTGCTGCCACTACCCAATTCCTGAGGTCCCCTGAGATTTCTCTTTCTCTCAGCATGACTGACCTGTATGGGTTCACCTGGGTAAGACTAGAAAGTGATGTGGTTTTGTCTGTTTGAGTCAGTGATGCACAATTTCTTCGCTAAACCCTTCTCTTTTCATTGGTCCATTTCAGTGGTTAGTATAGCTACCAATTTGTCCTACCTGAGTCTATTTGATTGCTTGTATTAAGCAATGCAGCTCAGGGTTCACTTACTTTTGCACCTACATTAATTAACCAAAAAGTCTTTTTTATTTAGTTTTACTATACAATTGATAAAAAAAAGTTCAAGGTATTGAAATGCTAAACCTTTATATAAAATGTAATGGTTCAGATTAAACAACAAAATCAGCTTGAAACAATTGGAAATCCAAATTGCTCAAGAGGTGCACAAACTTTTGAGCAGCACTGTATATATATGTGACCCGCTCTGGCAAAATGGTCCTCTATAAAAACTCACCATTAATCGCAAATTAATTGCACATTTTATATCTCAATTTATAATAAAGTGTACAATATTTTTCTATTTTTTTCACACTCTTCTTAACATAAAAGTGGGAAGAAATGTTAACCTAATAGAAATTTAGTTGCTTTTTTTAGTCGTTGATTCAGTAATTTCATAACAATTTATAAAAAAAAATTGCTGTACTGTAAAAAAACGTGTGACATCGATTTGTATTGGTCATTTTTCTGTCACTACATGGTATAATGGACTAAATTCACAAATCACTTCCGCATTCGACGTACGAGTGCACCCAACCTTCCGGTGCGGGGAGACTTTAGCGGAGCGCAAGGTTGATGTGATGTACAACTCTAAGTGTAAATCTTTAACCCACTGAAAAAGAACACGAGTCGCTTCAACACTATGTCTATCAGAATTTTAAAACTACTAGTTAGATCACCCAGAGCCGTAATTTTAATGGCTTGAGCTCTGGTAATGATGTAATTGCTTAAAATTATTATTACACGTAAATACAAGCAGTTTGAGTAGCTACTAAGGCTATTTTGTTTATTAAATTTTTTTAATGTAAATTTTAATGTCAATTATGTATTGTAGCTCCTCTCTCGGGACTACTGGAGTCCACACAGTACCCCTCTCCCTCCTTTTTTTTCTTTTTCTTTTCAAAAAGAGCTCAGTATTGTTCATTCGGTAATGTCATCATCATTGCTCTTTTTTTTTTTTTTTGTATGTGGGTGAGTATGTGTATGTGTATGTGCGTGCGTGCGAGTGTGTGTGTATTCGTTAGCTCAGCAAAAACCTATTATAAAAAATCCCATACCGTTCACCTAAACCGAACACCGCCGTCAGGAGACCCGAGGGGACCAAAGAAAACAAAGGAAAGTGAAATCCAGCACCGGCCAGACACCACCCACCGGGCCACCAACCAGAATTCCTCAACAACTCCAGAAACATGTAAATTCCAACAAATCCAAAAAATCAGGGAGACCTCAAGAGACCAAAGGAGAGACTGAGGAAAGGAAGGAAGGACAAACGAAGCAGAGTGAGATCCACAGACACCAGCCTCCACCGATTCAATGACCTGAGGAGGAAGCAGATTGTGTCTGAGTTTCGATAGATGCTGGTGTGATGGATCTGGCATGCATGAAAATCTCCACCAAAGAGGGGAGCCGTCGACCCTAGCAGGACAGAGCAAGTGCAACACCTCAGGGCCCCCCAGGCCGCGGCAGCGCCAAAGGATGACCCCCGGGCCCTGCCAGGGCCACCGGCCGGAGAGCAAACCCAGGAGCAGGAGCGCCCCCCACCCCAACACGGCCCGCGCCACCAACCTAACGCAGCAGGACTGGGCACTGCAGGCCCGCCAGGCACCCGACCGGTCCACAGCCCCCGCTCCCCCCACAACCCCCCCGCCCCCCATCCACCCCCGCCATCCACCCCAACCCAGCCCCAGCCGCCCCCAAGCCCCCAGACACCCCCCACCCCCAGACACCCCCCACCCCGCCACCCCCCCTATAAAGCCGCCCCCCCCGACCCCACCCCGACCAACCGGCAGCCCCCGGGGACCCCCCGCACCCAGGCACCGGCGCCGAAGAGGGGCCGGACAGCGGAGCGGAGAGGGCAACCGCGCCCACCCCACCCCCCGCCGCATGGAGGGACGGAACACCGGGGGCAGCAGGGGAGATGGGGGCACCGGAGGACGGCCTGCACCCCCGAACCCCAGGGTGAAAGTTAGTTAGTTAGTGAAAGTTTACCCTGTTACTGAGTCCGCCAGCTCGCCGACTGGCGAACTCTACCCCTAAACCTTGAATGTGTCCCCACCCAGTGTATATACAAGTGTGTGTGTGTGGTGCATTAAAATTAGGTGCAGGTGAACCGGAGCAGAGGGAAATGATATCCCCACGCTCCGATCCACCCGCCTCCCAGGCATGTCAGAGAGTGTATGTGGTGCATTAAAAAAAAAAAATAGGGGGGGGGCGTGGGGGGGACACGGACAGGGGACCGCAGCACTGCTCTATACTGCGGTCCCCATCCGATGGCACCCCCCCCGACCCCCCCGACCTCCCCCCCCCACAGTTGTGTGGTGCATTAAAATTGGAGGGGAGGTGTAGGGTGAAGACGGTGTTTCCACCCTACCCCACCCCCCCCCAAAGTGTGTTATGTGCCCTATATGTCTATAAAAGTGTATTGTGCAAACCTAGTGCAGTGAGTTAAGAGGCGCACCCGCCCACCAAACCCCCACCCACCCTACCGGGACCCCGGCGGGCATATGGGACCAGCCCGGCGGGGCGATAGGGCTTGCCCCCCGGATACTGGGGCCCGCCCGAGGTGCCAGGACGCCCACCGGAGCGGGGCGGGCACAACATCAAACCCCAACCACCCCCGCCGGCCCTCGGAGCACCGAGACCCGGGCCATGGATGGAGCCCCCGGCCCAGGGGAGGGGAAGGAAGGCTTACCGGGGAGGGGGGAAGGAGACGACAAGAAGGGCAAGGGGCACTGCAGGCCCGCCAGGCACCCCACCGGCCCCCAACCCCCGCACCCCCACTGCCCCCCCGCCCCCATCCACCCCCGCCATCCACCCCAACCCAGCCCCAGCCGCCCCCCAGGTCCCCAAGCCCCCAGACACCCCCCACCCCGCAACCCCCCCCCCCAACAAAGCCGCCCCCCCCCGACCCCACGACCGACGACAAGAAGGGCAAGGGGCAGCGGCAGGGCCGCAGAGAGAGGGGGAGAGGAGGAGGGAGGGCGACGAGGGAGAAGGGACAGGGAGGCGGAGGACGGGCGGGGAGAGGCGAGGAGGGAGAGGCAGCAAGGGGGAGGAAGGGGGAGGGGAGAGGGAACCACGGGGCACCCCGGCGGCCCACAGGCCCCGAACCGCGCCGCCGGGCCCAGAGTGATGGACCGCGCCGGAGCGGCGCCGCCCCGGACACCAGGAAGAGTCCCGCAATGCAGCACCCCCCAAGAGACCCAGGGAACGGCCAAGACGCGGCCGCCACCAGCAGCCAACAGAGGGGCAGACCCGCCCACGCCCATCCAGACAGCACCTATAGAATTAGCCCACTGGCATGCAGTGAATCCGAATATTGACCCTTAGTGCCCATTGGAGGCGAATGTGCTCGATCCTGTTGGCAGCAGCTGGGTTCCTGACTATAAAAACACAACCATTAGTTACAAATTGCCAAATACAGAAACATCAATGTAAGTTATCACGCTGCGGTGGCTCTCGCTAACAGGCAGAATTAAGTAACCAGGTTTAGGTTAAAAAATTCTATATACGTAGACCATGTTTCTTTAAATTTTGATATTTGGTTTTTATTTGAGGCGGATATTTTTTCCATTAAAATGTGATTTATGAGGAGGTTAGACCATTGGTCGATATTCAGAGTTTGTTTATTTTTCCAGTTAACAAGAATTGGTTTTTTTGCGATAGTAAGGGCTACAAGTGTAGATTGAAATTGTTTATGTGGTAAGTCAGTTGTTGTTAAGTCACCAAGCAAACACAAGTTTGGAGAGAACGGTATCCTACAGTCCAAGACAGCGGAAAGTTTTTCTAAGACTTTAGTCCAGAAACACATAACCGGAGTACATAACCATAAAGCATGAAAATAAGTGTTTGTAGTGTTTTGTAAACACTGGAGACAAATGTCGGAGTCTGAGAGTCCTATTTTCTTCATCATATATTGAGTAATGTATGTTCTGTGAATAATTTTATATTGGATAAGTTGTAAATTTGTGTGTTTTGTCATTTTAAAAACGTTTTCACAAACTTGAATCCAAAAGTCAGATTCCGGAGCTATAGACAAGTCTGTTTCCCATTTCGAGATGGGTAAAGACGTTTTATCAGTATATGAAAGTAACTTATATATTTTTGAGAGTTTTTTTGTTGTTGTCGGAGAAAGCTTGGTAATATCTTTAGCTAAAACAGGCGGTTGGAGCGTACCCTGAAGTGTTGGAATTTGTTTCTTTATCATACTTTTAACTTGCAAATAATGTAAAAAGTTTCCATTTTTTTATTTTGTATTTTTGGAGCAAGGATGTATATGATATAAACATATTATCTGAGAAGAGATGGTGGAGATGTGTAATTCCTTTCTGCTCCCACACATTCAAATAAAACGATTGGTTGTTAATTTGAAAGTCGGGGTTATGCCATAGGGGAGAAAGCCCGCAGGGCTCCACTTGGGCTTTTGCCATTTCTAGTGCCTTCCACCAGGCAGTCAGGGTGGCGGAAATCATTGGATTTTTAAAGCAGTTATGTCGCTTAATCTATGTTGTAATAAAGAGTAAATCTAGGAGTCTGAGGTTATTACAATCCTTCTGTTCTAGTTCCAGCCAACAGTTAGTATCTCTATTGGGTTGTGCCCATAAAATAATATATTGTAGCTGGTTGGCTATAATAGTAGTGCAAACAATTTGGTGCCTCTAGACCTCCTTTGGATTTATTTTTCTGAAGAGTAGATAGACTAATCTTTGCTTCTTTTTTTTTATTCCAGTAAAATTTTGTAACGGCTGAGTCCAATAACTGGAACCAGTTAGCCGTAGGTTTAAATGGAATCATTGAGAAAAAATAGTTTATTTTGGGTAAAACTTAAATTTTAATAGTGGCTATTCGTCCTATTAGAGAAATAGGAAGATTATTCCAGTGCTCCAAGTCACTATAAATGCTATCCAGAAGTGGAGTAAAGTTTAAATGAATTAAATCAGTTAATTTAGGTGAGATTTTTATGCCTAAGTATTTTAAATTACCTATAGGAAATGAGTAGTGTGGGTCCTGGCTTGCAGGGTTCCATGAATTTTCTGTAATAGGTAGAAGTGTTGATTTTGTCCAGTTAATAGAATAATCTGATAACTGTGAGAATTTAGTTATTATCCCCTAACGAAATAGCAGGCTTTTCTAAATAAAGTAAAATAGCATCGGCATATAGATTAATTTTATGTTCTGTTACCCCAGAGTGAATTCCTTCTTTCCTGGCGTATGGCTAATGCAAGCGGTTCAATAAATATTGCAAATAATAAAGGCGACAGTGGGCATCCCTGTCTTGTGCCTCTCTGTAGAGTAAAACTCTGAGATATAATCCCATTAGTAGTAACTGTAGCTTTAGGAGAATCATATAATACTGACACCCAGTGAATAAATGACTTCCCAAAGCCAAATTTATTTAAAACAGCAAAGAGGAAGGACCAGTTAACTTTGTCAAAAGCTTTTTCTGCATCCAATGATATAATAACTGCCTTTTTATCATGCCGCTGTGACATGCTAATAAGGTTAAAGAGCCTCCTAATATTATTAGTAGAGTGACGCTCTTTAATAAAGCCTGTTTGGTCGCTATGAATGATTGTCGGGATTACTGTTTCTAATCTAGATGTGAAAGCCTTAGTGATCATTTTAATATCAGTGTTAATTAGTGAAATCTCCCTCCTACCAGTCAGACGGTAAGGTTGAGGTGTTGGATCTTTCAGATGGAACCTGCTAGCTAACTGTTAATAACTTGTTCATTTTCCTTTTTTGTTTTTTGTTTTAATTTTTTATTTTAATGATACATTATTGGATAATAATATATATAAGTTATTGTGCTTCCTACTCCTTGTAAATTATGACATTGATTAATTATTTTCTTTCTTCAAATTTTTATTTTAACTTCAACTTATATTTTGTAATAAGCTATGTTAGAGTAGACAATATTAAGTATTGTACTCTTTGCATGTTCAATTAACTGAATGGTGAGATTCTGGTGAAGAAGTCCCTTTGCAAAGGTATCAAAAGCTTTTGATGACAACAATTGAACTCTCTCTAACAGTGGTCTTGTTCAGATTGTGTGTCTCTCTACTCCGGCACATCATTATTTATTGAAAAGTGGGTGAATACGAAAAGTCTCCTCCCATCAGCCCACAGTACATTTGTTTACAGCTCAGTGAATACAAGAAAATCCCCCCTTCTGTTCCCATGGGTATAAATCAGATTAGAGAAAAACAATAATCAGCCTGTGCCTCCCCTCTTCCGACAGAGACAGGTACCAGACTACATACACTCCCTTTTTTTCTCAGGAGAGTGAGACAGATAATAATACAATAGACAATCCCATTCATTGAGCTACACAGCTATAACTAAATCCAAAACGGCTAAAATATAAATTGAAACTGAAAAACAATGTTAATAACTTAACATTCCCTCATTTGAGCTCATGAGAGCTCAACACATTAAAACATTTTTTTCAATGGTTGTGTGGTGGAAATAATTATCATTAAAACATCCCTTTAGCAGGAGAGGAGGTAGTTTAGCAATCATATGACATTAAAAAACAATTTGAAACATTTAAAAGATTTTTAGTGGAATAAGCATAGCATATGTGAGGCTTAACATAAAATGTTGTTCATTAAAAAGTGTCGCAATGTATCGGCAGACGAATATGTGTTCTTTGAAGCCATCTCGTGATGAAGTTCTTTGTTGAATGAGAAGATGACGTTGTCAGCTTTTTGCAGAACCCCAGAATAGATTGCCTGCAAATGTGATTCTCGTGATGATTGCCCAGGAAAAGGCACTTGACTTGATCCGTTGAATGATGTCAAAACGATGTTGAATGATGTCGAAACGGCCGCTCCAGAACCGAACACTGGGTCAGCTGACGTGGCTCCCAGGTCGGAGGTGATAAGATTGATGATCATCAGTTGATGAGATAGCTGAGCCTGGCACGTCTCCGGAAGCCTTGTAGACCAGATGTGGAATGTCGTCTCCATCCTTCTTTCTGTGCAGCGAACTGCACAAGATTTCCTCTCCGACCCCCTGGGGCCGTTCTCCTGAGTGCAGAAACTTTTCATTTTTAGTTTCTCATAAACTCACATAAATTTTATTTGGAGGAAAAACCCTGATAGTTTTTGTTAGTTGGGATTAGTAAATGTTATTTGGTTAAGATCCGTAGGTCCTGTGCTGTTGGAACAGGAAAAGATCTATTTTTTTTACATTAAAATAGAGCCCAGCCTTTGATTGAGTTGAATGACATTCGCTCATTCATTAATATAAGACAGAGCTTGTAAATATTTATTTTTCAAATAGGTTTTGTTTAATAATAGGTAATTTTTTTTTTTTACCACGACTAAATTTGTTCTAAATTTGCATAACTGTGCCTTTCACCATTCTGAAAGGAATCATTTTACTAGCATATCATATATTCTCTTCCCAGAATCCCATGACCGATCGAATCGTGGCATGCTGGAAAAAACTCACATATATTCATATTATCTATACTCTTTTGCAAACACTGGGCTCCAAACATTACATTTTTCTAAAATAAAAGATATAATATAATATAATTACCTTCATCCGGCGAATATGCATTATTGTCCTTGCTTGCTTCAGACTTACTTTGCTGCTCGATTTCCTCTGGTAGATTTCTTCATATTCAAACTGTGGATTATCACTTCAAAACCTTTTCATTTTTTAATCTACTAATTCGTCTACATTAGTTAATTTCTTAAACATAAACTCCCTCATTTTGACAAAGATCCACTGATTTTTTTCAAACACGTCAAGATAAAGGGAGGATAAAATAGAGACCTCATAACTCAAAAGACGTCGTAAATAACACAACCCTCTAAATCAGGCCATGAGGTAAACAAAAAAGCTACAAAACACTACAATAAAAATGAGCACAAGCAGATACAATTTAAGACACTAATATATGATGACTTTGGGGCCATAAAAAAATAGAGGTAACCACATTAATCTAATTCTCCTAGAGTTAAGCAAACTAAAAATTATTTAAACTGCTAATCATCCTCACCTCTTTTACAGATTAGTGGGGCTCAGGATAAAATTACACAAAACTTACAAATATCTACCATTTCCTAGATTTAATCAAACTAAAAATTGTCTTCAAACTGCTAATCAACTTCACTTCTTTTACATATTAGCGGGGCTCATAAAAAACACAGCACACAAAATATTTCTGGGATTCATAAATCACAGTGCTGTGAAAAAAATTAAAATAAAATCTCAAATTAACCATCAAACTCGCTATTATTTATGAAATAGCATCAACTCAGTACGATAAGATGCATGGTTCAATATTATGTATATAAAACCTATACTTAGATAATATATACCACTGTGAAAGCTTCTTAGTTAGCCTTTTACTTATTACTACTCATTTTATTCTATTATTTTTCTATACTGTAGCTGCAGCTGGACGAAGTCCAAAAAAGTTCCTCACGGGGAAAATAAAAGTATATCGTATCATATCATATTAATAAAATTCCCATTGTACCAATTCAGAAACTGATTCTCCCAAAAATATAGGCAAAAATTTAGTAGGCTATAGATTGAAATAAATATTTTCAATCCCTCATTTCAAATTCACATATGTCGTTTTCAATTTCCTGAAATATCTTGCTATAGATCACAGTTCCCCATTAAACACATTAAAAATGCCTTGCATATACCGTGCAGCATTTCACTGATTGAAGGGTCGCATCCCAGTCAGACCACCAGCTTTCAAAAGTCAATGTTCAGGGCGGGGCTGTGTCAGACAAAGTTCGATGAGAGGAGACATCTCTGTAATGAGGCTTGTACACAGTCACTGGGCATTGTGGAAGTTGAGCATCATGTTTTGTTAGGCACAGGAGGAGAAGACTGTTGCTCTGCGGCTTTTGACCTTTGATCTCTGCCACATCCATTCAGACGCTGTCTGCAATGTGGATCCGATGACACATTTTCGGTCCTTCCAGGCGCTCACCTCGACCAACGAATGCACCCGGCTGATCCAATGCACTACAATGCCAGACTGAGGAAATGGGATCACAGCAAGATAGTTCACTTCCTGCTTTCTCAAAAATGTTTCGTAAAAAAACAGCTTTTTTTTTTCTTTTCTTTTTTTTTAAATACCCCTTCAAAATAGCTACTAGCAATACTTGCAAATACAACGTATCAGCAGCTGGGGCGCATCCCGTTCGCAGTTTGTAATCAGTGAAGGCCATCAAACCCTCATCTGCCTTGGAACTCAAACATCAGTTTCTGAAATGACACACTCAGAGAAAAAACAAATATTAAAAATCATTATCATTAAGTCAATTTCAAAAACATTTATAACTTCTTATTCAACTATCTTACTTCTAGCCACAGCTGTACAGATGTAGGCATAATTATGTCAACTCAACACAGCTCAAACAAAATACCATTATTTTATCATTATTCTTTATTCATTTGTCCCGAAAAGGGAAAGTTAACAAATTAACCATCTTCATCAATCATTAAAGTGTAAAGACTATTGGCTCAGTCACTAAAAAAAAATAAAAAAATATAACACTAATTTAATATGCTTCTACAAAAACTCAACAATATCTTTCAAATACTATTACTTATTTTTTATTGTTTATCATTCCTCTCTTACCATTTTGACAAAGAAAAAGTCCCATTACGAGGACACATTATGCTCTAACGCACAGCCCCCTCCTTTTCTTCTAACCTAGAAACGGGGGGGAGGGGGGAGAGAATCTTAACATTATACATCGCAAAATTTTATCACATTCCCATTAATAAAACAAACGTCACTATCACACCAGTCTCATCTCACACAAAAACAACACCAAACTTAGTTAAAGATATTGAAGAAAAGCAAACAAAATTACCATATGCAC
>NC_141255.1:18863458-19048458 GCF_054856555.1 Leptonotus elevatus | reverse complement strand
AGTTTTCATCAATGCTTGTGGGTTGAGCATGACAGCAAAATTTGGTGACTTCTCTGTCTAACAAAGTCACCTGCACAAGGTCAGAGCTTGCCCAAAGCGTGAGATCCTCACTACTTTTAAATATCTTTTTTGTCCTGTGAAGCAGCCCAGCCACTGTGCTACTGCATGCATGAGAATGTTCCAACATTGATTTGATTATTTTTAAACAGGTAGGGGAGCTTGCCAGTGACTAATCTTCAGCTTTGATTAATGATGTTTGTGTAGCGGCGGACTGAAATTAGCCAGAAAACCACAAGTGCTTTGTGTGTGTGTATGTGTGTGCGCGTGCGGACTTGACTTCAGGCTTTGTGTTTGAGAACTGGGTGCCCTCCAGTTGGGTGCGCAGGGATAAACTTACCCGCCCCAATCACGGCACAATCTGTTTGCATCACTGATCTGTGGAAAAACACCACATGAATCATCATTACTTATGCAATTATCCCCCCCCCCCCCCACCACCACCACCACCACCACAGCAATCCTCCACAGGGTGTCAAAAGTGTTGCGGATCATGTTTGTTTGTCATGTAACAAAATGGCAGCACAAAGTCTATTGAATTCATTGCAGCTCCTTTAACCTTCACTGTTTGTATTAAATTTGTCTTAAAACTACATTACGCTGACATGTAAATGAGCATCTGATGCGTACAAGCCCCTGACAAATAAGTTCACCGTGTTGATTAAGCCGATCAGAGGCATGCAAATGAGGAAGGGAATGCAATCCCGACTATGAGCCAAGCTGGAAAAGGGGAACTTGAGCAACCCGAATGATGCTGTTCCTTTCAGTTCCACGAGGGGGATAGTTCCATACATGGAACTGGGTTTTACACAAGTCAGAGTTTTTCAGAACAAGTGAATATTGTATTTACCTTATCTTGTAACCAATCCTCTTCAACCTTCATGTGATTGTGTCAAGGCAATACCACATTTGTCGTAACTGGTGTCAGATGGGATGTGACAGTTACTTATTTTTTGAACAACATAAGGGACTCATTGAATCTGTGGCGGCCGTGGCTCAGGGTGTAGAGACGGTCGTTCAGAAGGTCGGCTGTATAATATAATAATAATAATGCATCGGATTTATATAGAGCTTTTCTAGACACTCAAAGACACTGGGGCAGGCTGACGGAAGTGTAGCTGCCAGTGTGCGCTTACGGCCCCTCCAACTACCACCAAACATTTGCACCTTCCATACACCAGTGTGAGTAGCACTGGAGGCAATTGTGTGTGAAGTGCCTTGCACAACGACACATGACTTGGGGAGAGCAGGGATCGAACAACGGACCTTCTGGTTACTGAACGACTGTCTCTACACCCTGAGCCACGGCCGTCCAAGTCTTGTGTCGTTGTGTCCATAGGCAAGAAACTTCACACACATTGCCTCCGTAGTCGCACACTGGCAGCCATGCTTCCATCAGCCTACCCCAGGAGAGCTATGGCTACTTAAGAAGCTTACAGCCACCACAGTGTGAATGTTTGAGTGCATGAATAATGTATCCATTCCAATGTAAAGCGTCTATGAGTGTCTAAAAAAGCGCTACATAAATCTGATGCATTGTAATTATTATTATTAATCTATTTTCTGTGCATTGAACTGTGTATATTAAAATTGGCAATTTAAAGACAAATTTTGTATTTTCCTACCTGTGCAATTAATCGAAATACAATTACAATTTCAATTATTACACTCCACAATTACAAAACCAGCATAATCGTCTATAAGCGTGAATAATATTTTCTTCATAATCGAGCAGCCCTAGGCCCCGTGCAGACGGAAGCAAAGCCGGCTTCTCAAACAAATCTTGTACACACAGAAGTATCTCAAGACTTGCGTGTGTCCAAAAAAAGACGCTGAGGACGTTTAACGGCTGTAATGTATATGCCAAATCTGGAGTGGCGCTGTAGCGCAGCCACAGGGAGTTAACGGAAAGCGTAGAAGAAGCACCAGCAAAGAAGACGAACAATTTTTTCCTAATTTTATTGCAATCTCCAGAACATGGCTTTGCACGTATCAAAACAACATGAAAAAGTTGAACACAGGAGAAGTGACCATGCAAGCTAAGAGGAGGCTGTGCAAAACGACTACGACACGGCTATCCGCCATTTTTGTTGACAGACTGACGGTTCGCACGGTCACGCGAGAATTGGAGCATACGTCATCAAACTGCGACAATGCGTCGTCATCGAGCTGCGACCATTACGTCATCACTGGCGGAGTATCCTGCATATGGTGTCCAGACAGAAGCGCATGGGGTGCGTTTTGAAATCTTTCCACTCTGGAGCCCGGTTTCAAAAGTGATTGGTTTCAAGCTCCGAAACTGTGCCATCGTGTGGATGAACGCCCTAAACGGCAGGGGTGAAAGTGGGCCGGAACTGTCAGCAGTTCCGGTAAAAATTTTGGGACCGGAACTATTCGGAATGATGTTTCTGTTCCGAAAATATGATGGCAACGCAACTGTCAAAAAAGGTTGCCATCCGGCATCTACTAACGTCAGATTTACATACACAAGTGTGAACAATAACAAGTCTAATAAAGTGCTTCTGATTCGTTTCAATGTCCTTGTGTAGCGTAATCAGTTTCCAGCTCTGTCTCAGTGTATGACGAGTTACGTCGATATGCGCATGCGTGCGTGCACAGCGAACCACCACGCTCAATTGGCTAACACACTGACACGTGATCAGCATGGATAGTTGCTGATCTCTGATTGGTTCGAATGCACAACGTGTTTTGTTTCTGGAAAAAAACTAAAACGAGAGAGGTAATGAACAATTTCTTGAACTGATGGGATAGAAAAGGAAAATGCAACGGAAAATTTACCATATTATTTTTCCCCATACACAAAAAGGAGTTGAATGAATGTTTATGAATCTGTTTTGTTTTGTTTGTTTTTTGTTTTTTGTTTTTTGATTTTTGATTTTTGGTTTTTGTTTTTGTTTGATGGGGAGGTTCAGAAGATCTTCCATGTCAATGTGCACATTTGGACTTATTTAAGTTACGCTACTTATGTATTTCCTTATAATTTAAAACAAGTCAATGTTTACTTTATCTTGAAAATAAATTTAATTTACATGTGCACAATGTAAGAGTAATTTGGACTTATTTTTGTTAAATTATGTTACTTATTTAAATCCTTTTTTTTTAAGTCCATGTCCATTATCTTCCATTTTAATGTGCCTCTTATGTTTTTAATTTACGTTCTAAAGTAATTCAAATTGAGGTTTTACATTTAGATGTGAGGGAATGAGGGAAAATATTATTAGGAGATGGAGGTTGGAGTTACTGGTGTTTTCTGTTAACTGTTATTTTGCACATCATTGAAAAAATAAAATTTTGAATGAAAATCAGTTTTTCATGTATGCCTTGTTACAACCATGTTACAGTAGCCTAATGCATGTATAAGACCGGTTGTGTTTTATTGTGTGTACCGTGTAACTGTACCAAAATGATTTTATTTTTGCATGTCGGTGATTTGAGGAGCAATGAAACTGAACCCTATCTCAAATAAAGCAATGTGGCTCCAACCCTTAGTGAATAGGACGTTAACAAGGGGTAAGCTGCGGGTGCAGATGTGGAGCAATTTTTACCGCTATTAGCGGACGGAGCGCATTCTTAGTGGATTTGTCCCTTAGCCACAATTGTGTCACAATAGCATAGGAAAGCTTCTTATTACTTTGCCTGCAGTACAGGATGCGAGGATGATTCATTAGTCATGTTCTGCATGTCTTTACATGTGTGCTTGAATCTGCTAGTATGTCATCATCTTACAGTATGTCTGGCAAAAAATGAACAGGCCATACTGTGAGTACAAGCCTTTTGTAAAAATGTATTGCTGCGGCATATACTCAGCAAGCTGCATGGATGAGCGCAGCGTCGGTGCTGCTGGAATTAACAGTGGTTGCGCGCAAATGATTCTCCCAGGGAGAGGTGACACATGCCATCTCGTCTCCTCTGCTGAGTAAGGAGATGCCGTTTTCCCCTCTAATGTTCCACCTATTAGTTATTAATGGAGGCCCAGTGAAAGCGAGCTCGTTAGTCCAGGAATTGGCTGCCATGTTCCAATCACTCAGAAAAGCAGTACGAAGACATGAAATACATGTTCCTGCGTCCTTCAGAAGTGGTTTTATGCCAGAATGCTTGCATCGCTTGGCATGGACAGGAAAGGCCATGCAAAGCAGCCTTTTTGTCTCTTTATCCCAAGAGCCCACCATCCCTGAACAATCTTATGAATGAGGCCCGCTCATGGTGCCGCAATGGACCGCCATATCTGTGCACCTCCCCCTCATCTGCTCGCCTGCGTTCGCTTATCGGATGCTCTCACACCTGCGGTGGTCTGCCCGCCAACGTCAAAAGGCCCCAGACTGACAGGATGGATGAAGATAACCTTTAAATAGAAAAGAAGAGGAAAAAAATGGTTGGACCAAAGTAGAGGCCAGAGACTTTTGGGGAGTGTGGCAGACCTATATTATAATGTATTACAAAACAGGCATGAAAATCCCTCACATTCGGCGAAATTCACCGTTTTGAATCCAAAATAGATCACCTATGTGACTCGTGCAGATCCGATGAGAATTTTTTTTTTGGGGGGGGTTACCAGAGAGTCAACCTGTGTAGAAGACGGCACCGATTCACAATAAATCAAACGGTCAGATGTTCCAAAGCACGTCGTAAGTTGTTACTGTGCGGGAGTAGATGTGTTGGTAATTTTCTATGGTGCATTTTAACGCAGCGCAGTAACGTCACCTACTCGCTCTGGTTTTCATCAGTGGTTTTCATTCACACTACATTTCCGGGTATGGGTGGAAGCAAACGAGATTTAACTGCCGGCACTAACAAGCCAAACAAGAGTGAAACTTTGCGGTTCCTAGCATGCTTTGGTTGAGCGGGGTGCTCCACCTGGTGCGTGGACTTCTTGATGCTGAGTGGCAGCTGGGATGTTGGCGCCATCGGCTTGCCGCCACAGCAGATGTCTGTCTTCAACCACCAATGCAAATCATGTTCAGTTGTAAGGTGTGTGGCTTTACCATCGTTAAATATAATATAGAATTTTAGAACAATACTTACCACGTACTTATACCATATTTATAATTTCGTGGATAACAAAATCTTGTGGCCAACATTTATTTAGCACTAGTAAACATTATGTACCACGTCGGATACATACATTAAAATTAGTTTGTTCCCGAGTTCCAATTATTGTCTTCATTGTTGTTCATGTCCGTTCCAACTGACATTTGTTTGCAAGATTTTACTCCAAGTTGGGTTCGAATTCAATACAATTATTAATCTTCTGTGCTTGTATTACTGCTTAACTTTGTTCTTTATTATGTTCATTGTAAATAACTTTTCACACTTTGTAATTTGTAATATACATTTATTATTGAAATTATACTTTATTAATGTCATGCTTTGATATATATTTTTTTTTACTCCATCCTCTCTGGCTTATGTGTTTTAAATTCATGATGTTTTATTATTTGTCAGATTTTATTTAATGTAAAATAACAGTTAAAGTGAATGTTATTTTATAAAACTATTATTTAATTGTTAAATAAATTAATATTTTTTACCACAAACAACAGAACAAAATAACTGAAAAGTATCGATACCCCGATTCTTACAATTGGAACTGAACCGGTTCAAATGCAAAAGGTACCGATCCCTACTTGAACGCACTGCATGCTGTTTTTTCAACATCCATCCATGGTTCAATAAATGTTGCAAAGATGTTCTCATTTTTGCAAACAGTTTTTCTTGCCGCCATAAAAGTTTGAACATTTAAATGTTTAAATGCCATGATCCCTTCGTCCACCGAATTGTCCCCAACCTTTTTGACGAGTGCCCGACAAATATTAAAGGGCCCAATTTTGGTCCAAGTGCTTCTCACCTTTTTCACCCCTGACCTGTTTTCATGCCTGACAAAGGGAATGTAGGCATTTGGCTTTTCACAATCTACAACAGTACGTACTCGAGGTAGGTACCTCACTGATCCAAAAGGGATTTTTTTCAGGGTTAGGAATGGTAGCTGAGTTGGAACAGGTACAAGGTGCCCCCAATAGTTGTTTTCGACGTATCGTCAATGTTTTTTGTCCATATTTCCAGAAAAACATAAACAGACATTATAACACTAGATTTGAGAAACAGGAAAATCAAAATAGGGACAATCATGGATGACAGGTAAATTGTGGCGATGTCCAAAGTACCGCATGACACTTGTGTGAGGCACCCTGTAGAAGTCAATGGACCAAATCTCCTGAAAACCCCCCCAAAAGACATCAGAATGTACCTGGCCAAGGATGTTGTGTACCTGGGCTTTTCTATGAGACATCATCTCCTCAAAATTGGAACCTTGATATCAGATTTTTTTTTAAAGTTGACAGTACAAAATCACTTCAAGGTGATTCTGAAGGCATTGGGAGCAAAAGCGCAAAAGTAAGTAGCATTTTAAAGCGTTGACGCGCTCTTTTGGCTTCTGCAGCAGGAGGGTGCAGACAGAGCATCATAAATTCTCATAGAGGAGTTTCCTGCGCCGACAGCCCCAGGGCAAAATCGAAACAACAGCCTGGCATGTTTCCGTTGCCGTTACTCATCCTTCTCGCCTCCGAAAATCTCACACAACAAATGCAGTTGCTCATTTCAACTTTTCAACCAGTAATTTATGAAGCCCTCCGGAAAAAAAAGATCTATATACCGCTGCGCTTGTTCAACTGCAAATAGACAAATAGATCAGGGAATATGAAGGATGCAATCGTATGTTAACTGCAAAAAGGTTTATTTGTTTTCAGGGAATTGCATCCATTCATTGCTTTACTAGTAACACCAATGGCTGTTTTAGTGTAAATAAGAATGAAGTGCAAGTAAATGAAGACCAGCACACATTGATCAATTTTGTCATCTGACAGTATGTATATGATAGAAATAAGTTCAGAAAGGACTTCAATCATTTACCTATTTTTGAAATGGCCTGCCCTCTAAATACGCCCCCAGCACTCACATCACCCACTGCAATGCTTCTTCATTAGTAGTCAATCCGCAGCAAGTAGTACTGAGCCAAAGCACGTGGCAAGCATGGCCGGCAGGTGACTCAGAGAAGCTAATGAGGTCAACGCGCAGAACCTTGTAGCAAACTTGTCTGCTGCTATAGGCTCAAAGGAGGTAGGGAGCACAGCGGGCCGCTGTCAACAGCTGCTGCTGGACGGAGGCTAGCGAAGACTTGAAGTTCAAGTGCTAATGAAGGGATGGAGATGCCGAGCGGAAGAGCGGCAACGCATCATTGTGCCAATGTGCATGCCGTGTGAACACATCATTACGATCCATGACCAATTTCAATAGAGAAAAAGAACATGTGCTTATGAATGCTTGAATTGGACTTTGGACGAGGTGTATGAACTACTGTATATGGAGGACAAAACTGCCAAAATTAAAAATTAATAAATGACTAAATAATTAAATAAATGAATAAAAGTGAAAATAAAAATGGACGTAAAAAATACTGTAAAAAAAAAAGGAAATAAAAACAAGAAAATATATCCCTAAATAAATAAAATAATTTAAAAAAAGGAAATAATTTTTTTTTAAATTTAAATAAATGTTAAAATAAATACAAAAATAAACATGTAAATAGAATTTAATATCAATCAAAAAATAAAAACGCTCTGCTCTTACATTTATTTATATCATGCTGCAGACAATGTGTCAGGTCAAAATTTTATTAAAATGAGGGGGCGGTCCTAACATGTCTGTCCGCTTTTGCAAACTGCCTTTCAATGGTCGAATGAGAGGATTGGCGAACAAGGAAGTCTCACCGGCTTGCATGGAGAGCTCCAGCAAAGGACGACTATCGAGAGTTTTTATTTCATCATTGATATTTAATTCAATTTCTATACTTATTTTGACATCTATTTTGATTTTTTGAATACATATATATATATATAATTTTTTTTTTATTATTATTATTAATTCTTTTTTTTTCCATTTATATTTATTTGTTGTATTTAATTTTTTTATTACATTTTTATATCCATTTTCACTTTTATTCATTGTATTTATTTAATGTATTTATTTTAAAGCATCAACTGACAAACTGACCGGGAAGGATTTTAAAGTAAATTATTTGAACAGAAAAAATGACGGCCTGCAAGTTGTACTTCTTATCCACAGCACAGTCTTCTACACTAGTATGGCGGATTAGGGCAAAGTCGCTCGGTGGGCTCAAGCAGCTCACGCAAGTAAGTCGTTGGTGCCGACAGGGCCGCACACGCTGCCAACACTCCCAACATGTGATATGTGGATTATTTAAACACAAGAAAGAAGAAGCTGCTTTTTGCCCAATTGATTTACTTGACAATAGCAGATGCCAAGAAAAAGCTTGTTTGCAGAGAGCAACCTGGCCGCCTTACAAACCATTTAGTCGATTTCCAACCTTGTTTTGCCTCAAAGACTCGTTTTCCGCACCACGACTCAATTTCCTGGCAATCACATCTGAATTAAGAGGAATAAAAGATGTGTGCGCTAATATAATATCATCGCTAATGGGATTAATTTGCAACTGATCATGTCACTCGCTTGGCAAAGGGTCAGCCAATTAATTTTCCAACTTCCAAATAAACAAGAAACTAATTGACTTTGCCGACTTGGCAGCAGACAAGCAAGTTGGAGCGGACACATTTAAAAGACTGCATAGATTGTAGTAAAACAGTCAATGATTAACCGGGAATAAAATGACAAACAGATGGCGCTTTTCAACCCGCAGTGACCACCATTAAGAGAAAACACACATGCTCAATAAAAGGCAATATTCATTCTCATATTTGCTCAATGAAGCAGCCCACTGCAGACACACCTCCATCAATATCACTTTTACCCCACCCTCGAGGACCTTAACGATGCCTACACCTGTGCGGGTGGCAGCGTCGCGCTCTGGACCAGTGCCATTGCTCATCATGGCGCTGGCATGCAGGTCGGTGCACAGACTGGCAGGCTCCACCAGCCGGCATCTGTTTAGGGTTAGTTCGGGCCGTGACTCCAAAGGGCCCGGCTGCCTGCAGCGATTTATTACTGGGCACAAGTCGTTTCTTTCCTGCTGCGGAAGATGTCTACTGTGCAGGCTTAATCAGAACTGACTTGCTGGGTGCCCTTGGGGGGGGAGGACGTGGTCCCTTTAGGTGTGTGTTTTCTTGTCTGGAGGGACGCTGGGGAAATAGCAGGAAGTTGACACAAACAAGAAGTTTGAGTGTTTCCTACCGCTGCCATCTTTGCATCTGCACTTCTACCAGGAAGATCCTTCTGGGATGCCTTTGAACATCTGGCTGCATTAGCTTGACCTTCCCCTTAGCGCTTGAGGACTTTCTCTCATCACTGCTCTCTTTATTGCACTAAAACATCATCATTTCTCTCTGAGTCCATCTGTTATTCTTTCAAGCCATTACAATAATGAATTGGCCATTTATTAATAGTAAATGTATCCGCACTGGGTCCAGGTGGGACTACGTTTTTACTGCCTATAATCTGTCTGTAGATATGATGCCAACGTTTGTGGTTAGTCTTGATCTACTACCTCCAGTCTTCACAATGTGGCTGTCAGGACTGGACCAGAGGCAAACCCTGGGCAGTTGCCTAGGGCCTCACGTTACTAGAGGGCCCCATAAAATTCCTCATACACTAATGGCCAATAGAGTTTTTACTTATTTACGCACATTAATTATATTTTTGATCCAAATCATTTCGCTAAAATGCGAGAAAAAGGCTGTGTCTTGCAGCGCCCCCAACCCTCTTTAAGCATTAAATAATCGTTTGGGGGGGTTTCTCTGAGCAGGAAGGCTTTGCAATATGTAACCAGCAACATAATTTACAGTGCACAGCGCAAAAGAGTACACCCACTTTGAAAAGTAAAGTTTTAAACAATATCTCAAAGTATTTTCTTTAAATAACACCCATTTATAATCAACTGTCTGCTTGACACCTGTGTAATGAATAATGAGACTCATCTGTAGACGCTTGTAGTCTAAAATTTGGGCTTTTTTTTTTTTTTACTTTGCTCCAGAGATGTTCTCTATTATTAACCTTATTATCATGTTATAAGTCAAACAGATGCTATATAAATTTATTCTTGTCGTTATTTGGGAAATAGTTTTTGTGTTCATTGACATATTGTTCAAAGTGTTATTTTTCAAAGGGGGTGTACTCATTTATGCTGAGCACTGTACAATAGTGTAGTAGAGAGTGCAGTATTTGTCTCAGAGATACAGCGGAGCAGACAAAATCCTCAAATTTCTACATTAGCACTTGACAATACAACTGAATAAAAAGCCTTATACTGTGTCGTGCGTGTTTGTTTCAGAATGAGACAGGGATGTGCTGTGAGAGTTAAAAAATTATGTCATGCAATTTTAAGGAAAAGTACTTACTATATTGGGATTTATAGGTCTGTCTTTAAAATGATCTGTCTTTTTTTGGTAGGGAATTTTTATGTACTAGTGGTCTCGGTATCTGTGACTACTCAACAGTTGAGTATCGGTATCAGTCTGGGAAAAAAAAACAGCATTGAAGATCCCTATTTAAAATATATGTATCTGTCTTCTCATTCGAAAGGGCCCCATGCCTACCTTTGCCAGGGGCCCCAAATTTCTTAAATCCGCCCCCTGGACTGGACGTGACGTAATTCCCGAAGTAGTTGTGAAATGATGTGAACAACTTAAACAGCGTGCATGTTTGTTAGCAGACTAAAAGGCACATTTTCATTTGTTCAACATGAAATGACTTCTTCCATTGTCAAATAAGGCATTGCATGAGAACAGGACATGACTCACATGCAATAAATAAGCACTTAAACTTGTACTCATGCACAGAAATAAAAATAGAAGGTCAGTTTTGGACCTTGTCCAGTTGGATAACATTTATGGCTGCGTCTCATTGTGCGCTTGGTGACGTCTTTGAGCTTTAACAGCTTATCATGAGGTCTTAACGCTCTCAAGTTAGAAGTGCTGCTTTTCTTTCCTGCAAGCATTATTTCTTCTTCTATAACTTCTTGCCAGAGTTTTACCTCTTCTTACTCACAAGTTGCTTCCTACTACTTCCTACTGATGCGGCACACAGCGAGTCTTGCCAAGACTGTAGGGCATCACTCTCCAATGCAGCTCCATCACGCTCACCCAAGCTGCTTCACTGCCAAGACCAGACCGAGTGGACCCAGCATGTTAGGGGCTGGAGGAATTTAATATAGCATGTTGAATGGTCCTGCTATTCTCTCGCGGTTATCTGCACCTGCCTGGAACTCAGCATTTAAGATAAAAGATGGCCTGTCCGTCCTCCTCCATTAAGATGGCTCAACTCTCACTGGTAGGCCATTCTGACAGGCTTTGCTCTCTGACTCTGGAAGGGGGGGCTGGAAACCAAGACCATGTCCATGTAAACATGTTTCTGGCATTGAAGCAACTAAAACTACACTCAGAGTGAACATTTTCTAAAACTGAAGTAAAAGTCTCCTTCACCAAGTTAATTCATCTTGTTGCTCAGATTCCTTTCAAAAATGTATAGTGTATATCCCCTTTGGATAAATGATTTTAAATTTTTATAGTGCTTTTTCCGGAAATGACTGTCTTCAGGTTTATGAGTTAGTGCTATGGTTTGGTGTCCGGTCCAGGGTGTAGTCAGGCTGTCGTCCCAAGCCACTCCAGCACACCTGCAAGACTAATAGGAGACATAAGTGATAAAGAAAATGGATGGATAAAGGTTCATAGCACCACCTGTTGCTCTGGTAGACACATTTTAATGTGAATTACTTATTTTCTGGACTCTGAAGACTCTTTTAAAAGTGTTTTTTTCCGTGTACGTGCGGATACTCAGTACCATCCGAGAAGTTGCAAAGGCGTGGGCGAGCGCGTCGCTTGTGAAGTGTGCTCATTAACACAAAGTTAACATGTGTGAGTGCACTTGTCCTGACGAGACGGGTGTCAAAGTGAGTGACGATAATTGGCCCCCCACCACCACATAATGGACTATGACCCAAAATCTACACACTCATTGACACAGGATGCTCATACTCATTTTGCAATTGATACTGGTGTAGATTTGTATTGAATTTGTGTTTACTCAACCCCTCAAATTTACAGCACTGGGCCATCATTCCATTAATTAAAAAAGTGCATTAGTGAGATTGATGCCACCAATAATGAAGTTGAGCTGATGAGGGAAGCAACATGCAACTCGGCGGATAAACGGTTATTACCGCCACGGAGATTTAAAGACACCAGCCATAACCAATCCATGTGATTCCCGTTTTGTGTTACAGCATGTGGCGAGTACAGTCACCATCTGTGTGTGTGTGTGTGTGTGTGTGTGTGTGTGCGCGCGCGCATGCGTGTGTGTATGTGTGCCTGAGTGCGTGCATGCGTGATTTTAGATGAACGTTTAAAAAAATAAAATAAAAACTTTTTGTCGTTTTCCTTCCAGCAGTTCTCAGCAAACATTCAAGATGGCCTGTTTGGTCAATAATTTCGCTAATTGCCGTTGTTGCAGTCATTTCTTTGTTGTGTCTGCTGTTGACAGTAATTTGATCTAATCCAAAACAAAAAGAGTACACAGCAATTGGAGTGTGGATGCTTGTGAGCGTGTCATGACTCATACAGTGCTGCTTAAAAGTTTGTGAACCTCTTGAGCAATTTGGATTTTCCAATTGTGTCTACCTGATTTTGTTGTTCAATCTGAACCATTACATTTTATATGAAATAACAGGTGTAGCTTTAGCATTTCAATGCATTGTTCCTTTTTTCTTTTTCTTTTTTTTAATCAATTTTGTAGTCAAAACTAAATTAAAAATAGTTTTTGTTAATTCATGTAGGTGCAAAAGTAAGTGAACCCTGAGCTGCATTGCTTAAAACAAGCAGTCAAGTAGGATCAGGTAGGACAAACTGGTAGCTAAACTAACCACTGAAATGGACCATTGAAATGTGAGAGGTTTAGCGAAGAAATTGTGCATCACTGACTCAAACAGACAAAACCACATCACTTTCTAGTCTTACCCAGGTGAACCCATACAGGTCAGTCATGCTGAGAGGAAGATAAATCTCAGGGGACCTCAGGAATTGGGTAGTGGCAGCACATCTGTCTGGGGAAAGCTATAAAGTAATCAAAAAAAAATAGCTTCATCATTCCATTGTGAAGCAAATCATCTGCAACTAGAGAACACAGAAAATTACTACAATCCAGCCTAGAAGTGGACACCCTTCTAAAAATATCAGCAAGAACCACAAGAAAAATGATAATTCAGGTAAAAAGCCAACTCGAACATCACATCAAGGGATTTGCAGACCTCTTTTGCTGCATCTGGGACACATGTGCATGCTTTAACAATCAGAATAAAAGTCAATCGACAAGGCTTTCATGGAAGGCTTGCTAGGGAGAAGCCTCTGCTCACAAAAAAGATCAAAGCTGCCCATCTCAACTTTGCCAAAGAGTACCTGGAAAAACCTGAAGCTTTTTGGAAGTCCCTTCTGTGGACAGTTGAGTCCAAAATTGAACTGTTTGGTCACAACTAAAAGTCAACACTGCATGCCAGCAAAATAACCTTCTCTCGACAGTGAAGCAGGGTGGTGAGACTGTTAAGGTCTGGGCTGGCTTTTCATCCTCAGGATCTGGACAACTCCACATAATCCAGGGAATCATGAATTCAGAGGAATATTGCAAAAATCCTGGATCATAACCTGAAGCCGTTCTTTGTGAAGTTACATTCTGTTAGCAGATGGATCATGCAACATGACAATAATCCAAAGCATTCCAGCAATACAACCAAGGATGTCTGAAGAACAACAAGATTCATGTTCTGGATGTGCCCAGTTAAAATCCTGACTTGAATTCTTTCAAATTACTGTGGCGGGACTTGAAGCGGGCAGTTTATGCTAGACGCCCATCCAACCTCTCAATTGGCTGCATTTTGCAAGGAAGAGTGGCAAAAATCCCCCAAAGTAGATGTGAAAGATTGATAAATCACTAAAGATATTGTTTGGATGAAGTTATCATTGCAAAAGGAGTAAACTACTGAGCCAAACACTTTACCTGATGGGCTAATCACCACCCTTTTAAAGGTGACTTCCCAACAATAATCATTTAAGTAAAAGATGGATAGTCCTTGTTTCATCTTCACACGCTGGTTTATTGTATTTCAATTTGTCAATCCAGACTTCTCTGTTATGTTTCTTGACTCCTAACAGCTGCCATCTTCCCCAAGCGGCTTCCTTTTGTTTTCCAAGATGCTCAAATTTAAAAAGACAATTATGCCCCAGAAGTCTCTCTGCTTTCCCACTAAAAAAGTTCCTGTTTCTCTTTCCATGCCCTTTGCTGCTCCACTTTAAATGCAAATGCTCACGTTATCCCGGTAGCCTCTCATGCAGTGGTGCAGAACCTTCATCGACATTGATCTCTTTGCTTTATCCGCATTGAGCTCCGTCCTTCCCCCTCTCATGCCGCTTTTTTCTTTCTTTCTATAAATAGCTCAGTATTGTTCATTCGGAAATGTCATCATCATTGCTCTTTATTATTAATTTATATATATATATATATATATATATATATATATATATATATATATATATAAACATATATATATATTTTATTTTTTTATTTTTTTTGTATGTGGGTGAGTATGTGTATGTGCGTGCGTGCGTGGGTGTATTTGTTAGCTCACCAAAAACCTATTAGAAAAAATCCCATACCGTTCACCTAAACCGAACACCGACGTCAGGAGACCCGAAGGGACCAAAGAAAACCAAGGAAGGTGAAATCCAGCACCGACCAGACACCACCCACCGGGCCACCCACCAGAATTCTTCCCCAACCCAAGAAACATCTAAATTCCAACAAATCCAAAAAAAAGATAAAAAAATCAGGGAGACCTCAAGAGACCGAAGGAGAGACTGAGGAAAGGAAGGAAGGACAGACGAAGCCGAGTGAGATCCACAGACACCAGCCTCCACCGATTCAATGACCTGAGGAGGAAGCAGATTGTGTCTGAGTTTCGATAGATGCTGGTGTGGTGGATCTGGCATGCATGAAAATCTCCACCAAAGGGGAGCCGTCGACCCCTGCCAGGACAGAGCAAGCGCAACACCTCAGGGCCCCCCAGGCCGCGGCAGCGCCAAAGGACGACCCCCGGGCCCCGCCAGGGCCACCGCCCGGAGAGCAAACCCAGGAGCAGGAGCGCCCCCCACCCCAACACGGCCCGCGCCCCCGACCCAACGCAGCAGGACGGGGCACTGCAGGCCCGCCAGGCACCCCACCGGCCCCCAACCCCCGCACCCCCCACTGCCCCCCCGCCCCCATCCACCCCCGCCATCCACCCCAACCCAGCCCCAGCCGCCCCCAGGTCCCCAAGCCCCCAGACACCCCCCACCCCGCAACCCCAACCCCCCCCCAACAAAGCCGCCCCCCCCCGACCCCACCCCGACCAACCGGCAGCCCCCCAACCCCCGACCCCCAGCCCCCGGGGACCCCCCGCACCCAGGCACCGGCGCCGAAGAGGGGCCGGACAGCGGAGCGGAGAGGGCAGCCGCGCCCACCCCACCCCCCGCCGCGTGGAAGGACGGAACACCGGGGGCAGAAGGGGAGATGGGGGCACCGGAGGACGGCCGACACCCCCGAAACCCCAGGCCCAGCGGGGGAAGGCCCCGGTCGTCACCCCAGCGTTCTTTGTGAAAGTTAACCCCTGTTACTGAGTCCGCCAGCTCGCCGACTGCCGAACTCTACCCCTAAACCGTGAATGTGACCCCACCCAGTGTATATACAAGTGTGTGTGTGTGTGGGGTGCATTTAAATTAGGAGCAGGTGAACCGGAGCCGAGGGAAATGATATTCCCACGCTCCGATCCACCCGCCTCCCAAGCATGTTACTGAGTGTATGTGGTGCATTAAAAAAAAAAATGATAGGGGGGGGGGGCGGTGACACGGACAGGGGCCCGCAGCACTGCTCTTTACCGCGGTCCCCAACCGATGGCACCCCCACAAGCCCCCCCCAGTTGTGTGGTGCATTAAAATTGGAGGGGAGTTGTAGGGTGAAGACGGTGTTTCCACCCTACCCCACCCCCCCAAAGTGTGTTATGTGCCCCTATATGTCTATAAAAGTGTATTGCGCAAACCTAGTGTAGTGAGTTAAGAGGAGCGACCAGCGGGGCCCTCCCCAACCGGGCGGGGGCAGGAGGCGCACCCGCCCACCCCACCGGGACCCCGGCGGGCATATGGGACCAGCCCGGCGGGGCGATAGGGCTCGCCCCCCGGATACTGGGGCCCGCCCGAGGTGCCAGGACGCCCACCGGAGCGGGGCGGGCACAACATCAAACCCCAGCCACCCCCGCCGGCCCTCGGAGCACCGAGACCCGGGCCATGGATGGAGCCCCCGGCCCAGGGGAGGGGAAGGAAGGCGTACCGGGGAGGGGGGAAGGAGACGACAAGAAGGGCAAGGGGCAGCGGCAGGGCCGCAGAGAGAGGGGGAGAGGAGGAGGGAGGGCGACGAGGGAGAAGGGACAGGGAGGCGGAGGACGGGCGGGGAGAGGCGAGGAGGGAGAGGCAGCAAGGGGGAGGAAGGGGGAGGGGAGAGGGAACCACGGGGCACCCCGGCGGCCCACAGGCCCCGAACCGCGCCGCCGGGCCCAGAGTGATGGACCGCGCCGGAGCGGCGCCGCCCCGGACACCAGGGAGAGTCCCGCAATGCAGCACCCCCCAAGAGACCCAGGGAACGGCCAAGACGCAGCCGCCACCAGCAGCCAACAGAGGGGCAGACCCGCCCACGCCCATCCAGACAGCACCTATAGAATTAGCCCACTGGCATGCAGTGAATCCGAATATTGACCCTTAGTGCCCATTGGAGGCGAATGTGCTCGATCCTGTTGGCAGCAGCTGGGTTCCTGACTATAAAAACACAACCATTAGTTACAAATTGCCAAATACAGAAACATCAATGTAAGTTATCACGCTGCGGTGGCTCTCGCTAACAGGCAGAATTAAGTAACCAGGTTTAGGTTAAAAAATTCTATATACGTAGACCATGTTTCTTTAAATTTTGATATTTGGTTTTTATTTGAGGCGGATATTTTTTCCATTAAAATGTGATTTATGAGGAGGTTAGACCATTGGTCGATATTCAGAGTTTGTTTATTTTTCCAGTTAACAAGAATTGTTTTTTTTGCGATAGTAAGGGCTACAAGTGTAGATTGAAATTGTTTATGTGGTAAGTCAGTTGTTGTTAAGTCACCAAGCAAACACAAGTTTGGAGAGAACGGTATCCTACAGTCCAAGACAGCGGAAAGTTTTTCTAAGACTTTAGTCCAGAAACACATAACCGGAGTACATAACCATAAAGCATGAAAATAAGTGTTTGTAGTGTTTTGTAAACACTGGAGACAAATGTCGGAGTCTGAGAGTCCTATTTTCTTCATCATATATTGAGTAATGTATGTTCTGTGAATAATTTTATATTGGATAAGTTGTAAATTTGTGTGTTTTGTCATTTTAAAAACATTTTCACAAACTTGAATCCAAAAGTCAGATTCCGGAGCTATAGACAAGTCTGTTTCCCATTTTGAGATGGGTAAAGACGTTTTATCAGTATATGAAAGTAACTTATATATTTTTGAGAGTTTTTTTGTTGTTGTCGTCGGAGAAAGCTTGGTAATATCTTTAGTTAAAACAGGCGGTTGGAGCGTACCCTGAAGTGTTGGAATTTGTTTCTTTATCATACTTTTAACTTGCAAATAATGTAAAAAGTTTCCATTTTTTTATTTTGTATTTTTGGAGCAAGGATGTATATGATATAAACATATTATCTGAGAAGAGATGGTGGAGATGTGTAATTCCTTTCTGCTCCCACACATTCAAATAAAACGATTGGTTGTTAATTTGAAAGTCGGGGTTATGCCATAGGAGAGAAAGCCCGCAGGGCTCCACTTGGGCTTTTGCCATTTCTAGTGCCTTCCACCAGGCAGTCAGGGTGGCGGAAATCATTGGATTTTTAAAGCAGTTATGTCGCTTAATCTATGTTGTAATAAAGAGTAAATCTAGGAGTCTGAGGTTATTACAATCCTTCTGTTCTAGTTCCAGCCAACAGTTAGTATCTCTATTGGGTTGTGCCCATAAAATAATATATTGTAGCTGGTTGGCTATAATAGTAGTGCAAAAAATTTGGTGCCTCTAGACCTCCTTTGGATTTATTTTTCTGAAGAGTAGATAGACTAATCTTTGCTTTTTTTTTTATTCCAGTAAAATTTTGTAACGGCTGAGTCCAATAACTGGAACCAGTTAGCCGTAGGTTTAAATGGAATCATTGAGAAAAAATAGTTTATTTTGGGTAAAACTTAAATTTTAATAGTGGCTATTCATCCTATTAGAGAAATAGGAAGATTATTCCAGCGCTCCAAGTCACTATAAATGCTATCCAGAAGTGGAGTAAAGTTTAAATTAATTAAATCAGTTAATTTAGGTGAGATTTTTATGCCTAAGTATTTTAAATTACCTATAGGAAATGAGTAGTGTGGGTCCTGGCTTGCAGGGTTCCATGAATTTTCTGTAATAGGTAGAAGTGTTGATTTTGTCCAGTTAATAGAATAGTCTGATAACTGTGAGAATTTAGTTATTAAGTTAAATACTTCCCCTAACGAAATAGCAGGCTTTTCTAAATAAAGTAAAATATCATCGGCATATAGATTAATTTTATGTTCTGTTACCCCAGAGTGAATTCCTTGAATCCTTCTTTCCTGGCGTATGGCTAATGCAAGCGGTTCAATAAATATTGCAAATAATAAAGGCGACAGTGGGCATCCCTGTCTTGTGCCTCTCTGTAGAGTAAAACTCTTAGATATAATCCCATTAGTAGTAACAGTAGCTTTAGGAGAATCATATAATACTGACACCCAGTGAATAATTGACTTCCCAAAGCCAAATTTATTTAAAACAGCAAAGAGGAAGGACCAGTTAACTTTATCAAAAGCTTTTTCTGCATCCAATGATATAATAACTGCCTTTTTATCATGCCACTGTGACATACTAAAAAGGTTAAAGAGCCTTCTAATATTATTAGTAGAGTGACGCTCTTCAATAAAGCCTGTTTGGTCGCTATGAATGATTGTCGGGATTACTGTTTCTAATCAAGATGTAAAAGCCTTAGTGATAATTTTAATATCAGTGTTAATTAGTGAAATCGGACGGTAACTTGATGGAAGGGTGGGGTCTTTTTCTGGCTTTAATAAAAGTTTAATTGCTGCTGTATTCATGTGTGGGCGTATGTGACCATTAGTTTTAATTTCTGTTACTACTCTTAAGAATAGTGGAGCAAGCATTGACCAGAAGTGCTTTAAAAATATAGCCGGATAACCATCCGGGCCAGGTGCTTTGCCATTTGGCATACTATCTAGAGCACTGTACAACTCGTTTATAGTAAGTGGCGCATCTAACATATCTTTATATTCAGTAGTTAACTGAGGTATATTTAAGCTACTGAGGAATGCCTCAATATGCTCTGGGTTAGGCTTATTAGTTTCTGAGTATAGGTTGTGATAATAATTATAAAAAATTTGCTTAATTTCTTCTGGTGATTGTGTACATTCACCAGTTGTCCCTTTAATAGCCGTTATAAGCGATTTTTCCCGATTACGTTGAAGTTGGTTTGCAAGAAATTTACCTGATTTGTTATTATATTCAAAGTTGTTGTATCTCAATTGTTGTATTATAAACTCTGTCTTTTTAGTTAACATATCGTCTAACTGTATTTTTGTATTTTGTAAGTCAGTCCATATTTGGTTATTTGGGTTTATTGCGTACTCATCCGTCAGTTGTTTAATTTTATCTTCCAAGTCTTTTTCTAATTTTTGATCCTGTTTCTTTTTATAAGATGAATATGATATAATTTTACCTCTAATTACTGCTTTCCCAGCTTCCCAGAGAAGAGCTGGGGATAGGTCTGGAGAGTCATTTATTTCCAAAAAGTCTGCCCATTCTTTTCTTATAATTTTGTCAAATTCTGCGTCGTTTAGCAGTGAGATGTTAAAACGCCATGTCGGTGGTGGTTTAAAGGTATAATCAACTTGTAGGGAAAGGGAGACTGGTGCATGGTCGCTAATAATAATAGGATGTATTTTTGTAACAGTTTTATCAGCAATAGAATTATTTGTAACAAAAAAATCAATTCTTGAAAAGGACCGGTGCACAGCGGAAAATAAGGTAAATTCCTTCTTATTTGGTTTTTTAAGTCTCCAGCTGCCAAAGTCATCCATATATTCCCCTATTACTTTTGTAGATTGTGATCGCCTTATACATGTTGTTTTATTAGAACAATCTATTAATGGATTTAAGGTTGTGTTAAAGTCTCCTCCAATAATAATAGTAGAGTTCGCTGCTAATTCAAACAGCTTAGAGAAAAATTCATGGAAAAAAAAGGCCGGATCATCATTATTAGGGGCATATAAATTACCAAATGTATATATTTTATTAAATATAGTCACCTGAATAATAATGTATCGGCCCTCTGGGTCTGTTATTGTATTATTTAGAGTAAAGAGTAAATTCTTATGTATGAGTATACAGACTCCCCTTTGTCTACTGTTATAAGGGGCAGAGTACGCTTGGCTAAATTTTTTATCAATAAGTAATTTTTCTTCAGATTTTTGTAGGTGGGTTTCTTGTAGGAGGCAAATATCTGCTTTTAATTTTAAGAGATGGTCCAAATTTTTTAATTCTTTTTGCCTGTGAGCGAGCGCCACAAACATTCCAGGAAACCAGAACTAATTTATGCATACAAACAATATAAACTCAGTCCTATGTATATATCTGTATAGGCCATTTGCGACCACTGGCATGTTATAGGATAGAATCAAAGTGGTTAGGTGATTTATATAGTTTGTGTAAAATATGAGGTAACGTGTAAGTAAATAAAACAGTGCAAAAACGAGTAGGGAGGAGAAAGTGAAGGAAATTAACAGGGGATTAAACATAACAATACACCAGTAACCCAAGCGAGATTTTTTTGTTTTAAATATACTTTAGATATAGTTTCAGCTCGGCTGAAACAGCCGCGAGTGAAGAGTGTAACTCGGCATTTTCCCGTTGAAGGTCACTTACCTGCTGACTGACGAATTTTTATATTTATAATATAGCCTAAACATAATAAGTATTCATATTTTTGGTTTTATAACCACATATACAGTATATGTATACACCTAATAATCAAACTAAGTTTAGTTCCACCAATGCCAATTAGAACAGCCAGGGAGTGGAATTGGGGTTCCGGAATAGTTGGCCATCGATATATAACTTATCAACGGCTATCGTAGTCCGTTTACCCTCCTGCCTATTTTGTTTCATTATAGGAAACAGTACCTTTCGCCGCTCATTGATCTCTCTCGGGAATTGATCATTCATTCCAAATGAGGTCCCTTTAAGCTCCTGTCCTTTACTTTTTACAAATTCTTTCTGTTTAAAATGCTCAAACTTGGCAATTATAGGACGGGGTTTGTTGCCCCTACGGGCTCCAAGCCGATGTACCCGGTCAAAAGAGATGTTATTTACTGTCTCCTGAGGAATTTTTAACGACGTCGTCATAATTTTTTTTATCTCAACCTCTGGGTTGTCAGAGGTATTCTCGGATATGCCTGAGAATATTAAATTCTCCCGCATACTACGGGATTGGACATCTAAAACTGTTTCTTTTAGCGTTTTATTCTCCTTTTTCATAGTTTCCAGCTCGGCTGAAACAGCCGCGAGTGAAGAGTGTAACTCGGCATTTTCCCGTTGAAGGTCACTTACCTGCTGACTGACGAATTCCAGGCTTACCTTTAATTCTTTGACGTCCTCGAGGATGAGGCCGAGGACGTCAAGTTTTTTATTTATGGACTCCAGCACACTGACCGAAACGTCCGTAGTGGTTAGGTCGTCCGTGTCCGTCGCTGAGTCGTTTTTCCTCTTCTTCGAAGAAGGTTTCTTCGACGGTTTCTCGACGGAAGGATCCTCCATCGCGCAGCTGTAAAAATATCCGTCGATGAAACGTTCAAGGTCCTCCACGTTGGGTGGTATTTCAAATCTGCTGGATGAAAGAGAGAAGAGAAAAGCCAAGATATATGATGGTTAAATTTGGATTAGTTTAGTATAATAGAGCTAGTTCTATCTTAGCAGCAGGGCGCCGCCATGTTAGGGTTTCCTGGTCTCGCTGTAGGTCTCGCGATAGTCACAGCATCTCGTGAGCGACTTCCTCTCCTTTTTTTTTTCCCTTCTCATGCCGCTTAAAGAACTCGCCAGCCCCCTAATGCAGCTGAACAGACCCCTGCCACGCTCATACCAATGAGCGTCAGCCCACTCCGCTGCCATTACCCTTTGATGTAGTCAAAAGGTATGCACCGGTACAGGCTAGGATAAAGGGTCTCAAGGCAGCGTGATTGGCAGACAAATTTAAAGATGCTTATTAAGTTCATATCAGCCTGATGGGGACAGCTTAGCTGGGGCTCCATTCTGGGGGATTCAGCAACCCTCGTGAAGGGAATATTTAATTGGACGAAATTTTATTCTGCCGTCAGCTCAACTGTGGCGATGCTACTTGTGTCCATCATTGATCTGCCAACCTTAATGGGGCTAGTTAGCCACAATTAGACTCTCTATTAGATGATGTGTTTTGAGGACTCGCTCACAATAATCTGAATACTGTACTGCCTTGATTGCAAGTCATGCGGCAGTCTGAAGGTAAAACCCAGAGAGAGGCAAGAGACTGAGCTGTCACTCTGTGGGCTGTTCTTGTTCTCCATGTTCTGTCTTTTTCCCCCTACAACCTCCCCTTCATCCTGGCTTTTTTCCATTTTTATCTCCCTCCAAGACCACCTCATCAATCCATCTCTGACCTTCCTCCTCTCCGTCCTCTACTCTGTCACCTTCCTTTTTTTTTAAGTCCAAGCGTCGGGGGAATGGAAAAGCCCTTGGAAACTGCAGGGAAATACAACCCACACTCATTTCACTTGCATTGAGCTGGCTAATGCTTTCTTTTGCATTACAATCGCTTGCCTCAAGGCTTTGTCCTTTCACCTGGACTCTTTAACGACTGTCTTCACCAGTTGCTGTCTCCACTTGAACTGCCTCCACTTGAACTGCCCCCTGTTGTTCTCCTGGTGCAGTATGTGGATGACCTCTTGCTGGCAGCTCCATCTGAAACTTCTTATCTTTTTTTTTTTTTTTTTGCTCAGTATTGTTCATTCGGTAATGTCATCATCATTGCTCTTTTTTTTTTTTTGTATGTGGGTGAGTATGTGTATGTGCGTGTATTTGTTAGCTCACCAAAAACCTATTAGAAAAAATCCCATACCGTTCACCTAAACCGAACACCGCCGTCAGGAGACCCGAGGGGACCAAAGAAAACAAAGGAAAGTGAAATCCAGCACCGACCAGACACCACCCACTGGGCCACCCACCAGAATTCTTCCCCAACCCCAGAAACATCTAAATTCCAACAAATCCCCCAAAAAAACAGGGAGACCTCGAGAGACCGAAGGAGAGACTGAGGAAAGGAAGGAAGGACAGACAAAGCCGAGTGAGATCCACAGACACCAGCCTCCACCGATTCAATGACCTGAGGAGGAAGCAGATTGTGTCTGAGTTTCGATAGATGCTGGTGTGGTGGATCTGGCATGCATGAAAATCTCCACCAAAGAGGGGAGCCGTCGACCCCTGCCAGGACAGAGCAAGTGCAACACCTCAGGGCCCCCCCAGGCCATGGCAGCGCCAAAGGACGACCCCCGGGCCCCGCCAGGGCCACCGGCCGGAGAGCAAACCCAGGAGCAGGAGCGCCCCCCACCCCAACACGGCCCGCGCCCCCAACCCAACGCAGCAGGACGGGGCACTGCAGGCCCGCCAGGCACCCCACCGGTCCACAGCCCCCGCTCCCCCCACAACCCCCCCCCCGCCCCCCATCCACCCCAACCCAGCCCCAGCCGCCCCCAGGCCCCCAGACACCCCCCACCCCCAGCACCCCCCCCCTATAAAGTCTTGGCTGGGGGCGGGGGGGGGGAGAAAGGGGGGGGGGGTTGGTGGTACCACCCTTCTTGCTAGTATAAGAATATTGCAATTGTCAGCAATCTGGGCACTTGTGATGAGAAGCAGCCATTTGTGTGTCATTCATGAGTGTCCGGAATATTCTGTAAAATAAATCCTTCGGTGAACAGCACCGATCTCCAGTCTGTATTCAGAAAATCAACATTCTCTCTACCCGGAACAAAACGAACACGCGGAACGCAAAGAGTGTCATTCCAACAGTGCTGATCTATTATTTCCATCTCTTTGTGCAATCATATTCTTTTGTGTGAGGCTTTTACACAAACAACAGTGTCGCTGGGTTGCATTTTCCGGCTGCATATTTCATGCTCCCGTTTGCTGAGCTCTTTAATTCCCATCCCTGCCATATATTTTGCTTCTGTGATAAGGATCCAATCTACCCCGCAGGGATCATTAGTGTTTAATCTAATCTCATCAAATACAGCAGTTTAGAAACAAGGTATTTAGTCTTAAACTCCTGCAGGCTCATCAAATGTTTTCCAACTGTAATAGGCAACGTGAATAAATACCATAAGAGCAGCGTGTTTAACTGTTTAGCCAATCAAGGATGGCAAACATTGTTTCCCGTTGTTGCCATAAATTTCGACCCTGTATACCCTCCCCTGCCGTTTCAGACTCTCTCTTTTTCGCACAAAGTAAAAGTCATTCTACCACCCAGAAGCAGAATAGGAGAAAGGTAAAGCACAGAGCGGGAATGTCAGGCAGCAAGAGAGATGGAGATAACTCGTGGATATGGACAAGCCGAAAGTGATGCAGGACATACACAAAGGGAGAGTGATAGAAACATATAGTGAGCAGAGTGAGGCTAAGATAAGAGGGGAGATTGATGCAGAGCGTGAAGAAGGAGGAACAAACAAAGGTGGGCGCGTGGTGGAGGCAATCAAAAAGAAGAGTGCAGGTGGTTGTTTCAGAAACGCAGGTAGGGGCGCTGGTCGCTCGCAGTCAAGAAGCTTTATTCATTCCTTTCCTAATCAGCTCAGTGCCATCACGGCGCAAATGCAGCCAGGTCAGACTGTGCAAAGATGATGAGTCCAACAAATACTTACTGGCACCAGCTAGCAAGGTAAGGTGAAGGTAGTTGACAATTTACAACCTATAATAATAATAATGCATCGGATTTATATAGCGCTTTTCTAGACACTCATAGACACTTTACAATGGAATGGATACATTATTCATGCACTCACACATTCACAGTGTGGTGGCGGTAAGCTACTTAAGTAGCCACAGATGCTCTGGGGCAGGCTGAGGGAAACTTGGCTTCCTACGGCCCCGCCAACCACCAACAAACATTCACACATTCACTTACATACACCAGTGTGATTAGTACTGGAGGCAATGTGTGTGAAGTGCCTTGCCCAAGAACACAATGACACATGACTTGGGGAGAGCAGGGATTGAACAGCCGATCTGTGGGTTACTGAACGACCGTCTCTACACCCTGAGCCACGGCTGCCACTATAGCACTTTTTTGTTTGACTTTATCACCTTGTTTACAGCTCTGCCATCCATGCTGTTCCCGTTCCGGTTTCTCTTATGTACAGTGTTTTGCCATTTGCTAAGCTACAGTACAGTGTGTCCTTTGAGAAAAATCACCTGCTTCTCGAGGCCTGAAATAAGGCGTAGAAACACCATCAACCAAAGTGGCTGTAATCAGGAAGTGAGGGAGGAAAGTTAACATAAATCCTACTGTTGCAATTTAAGTGTTACTTCTACCACACTGAGTAAATCAGCTACAAAGCTTGCATTGCTTTTTCATTGAACGTAAAAGTTCCACCTGTAGATGGTGGTAGTTCATTTTAAACTGTTGCAGGCGTTTAACTCAAGAAGATGACAGAGACATCACTGTTATCTGTCACTCCATCGTAACTCTGCTTCCACTGTATGAGATTCCCTGTCTGGACCAGCCAAATTTCTTACACGGCAGAATTTCATCAAGCAGTCAGATGAGCTGCCAATCGTTGTGTTTACTCCTGTATGCTGCACAGCTGAAGATATGGGACAAAACTTGAAATCCTGCTCCGGAATCAGGCTTCAAACAAGCTTAGCCAGCAACCACACAGCATTGCTCCAACTAATTCTCAAAATGTCTTACGGCGGGCTGAACTAGATTGTGGTCGTAAACCAGTTCCTACCTGTAAACATTTTCTTTCCAACATTTAGAATTTTTTTCTGTGGAAGGTAGATTACTCTTAAAGAGCATCCAAACCAATTTGTGCTGTTTTCTTTGTGTCAAGAGTGCAGCCAAGTTGATCAATGACCACGCTGGATGATGGAGTTTTGGAGAGCAGAAGCAATCACGCTAGTGAGTAGCGTGATTGCAGCTAAGACGTGAGAGTCAATAAATCCCTTTCAAAACCCAAATATTGGCAATATTCAGGTGTTGAAAGGCCTTCTAAACACGCGCAAAAACCTGAATATGCTCTTATTCAGGTTTTTAATCATCAATCATTACCCTGTCTGTGTCACGTTTTAGACGGGAGTTGATCACATGACCATGTAGGAAGTTACTTTATCTACTTACGATGTAACCAGGTTATCCCGATTGTTTCAGAAACCTGAATTTTGACCTTAACCCGAATATTGACGGCATGTAAACGCAGTTAATCAAACTAGTTAGGGCTGAATTGTTTTTGTATTGAACAACATATTAATTTTCATTCCTGATGATTACTCATCAAAAAGTACATTAAGCACAATTTAGCAATTTCCTTGTTATTAGAACAGCCTTTGGGATACAGTCATGACTCATAAATTTTGGGCTTGCAGCTTATCATCGCCGTGGCTTTTAGATGAGCCAGAACAATACCACTGTGTGAGTGCTTTATTATTATTATTTTTTTATTATTGTAGAGAAGCTCATTATGCATTACATTTTGGGCCTCTATTGTCTTCCTAATTATGGTGTAACACAATTAATGAGTGCAGATTGCTTGAACACATGGCCTGTCGTGCCGCTGCGTTGTTCAAATTTTTTACAGGTTTGATGTTACACAGGCCATTTCTACCTCTTGTACTGTACTTTATTCAAAGTGAATACCAACGATGATATAAAGGATTAAACCACAGAGTAGGCTTGCAATCATACACTTTTAGGGTGATGCAACATACCGAATATGTTTGCTTTAGATTAATTCTTCTTAGTAGGACCTGCAGCCCTTCTTTTTAATGCTAAAATGTTCTTAATCTTAAATTTAATGTATGTTGCTCATCTGTTTATTCTTTAGACATGGTCATCTCCCGCCGAGTTTGTCAGCATCCTCCAAGATGCTTTTTACCATTTCTAAATTGCATCTCGAGTTTCTTGTGTCGTCGAGAAGCGCGCTAATGAGCTGATGAGGCGATGGCGGCGGTGGAAATGAATCTGAGTTGTATATGTGTTAACAATGGATTTGAGGACAGGGAAACAAAGTGAGAAGCAAGCAGCAACTCCAGTATTTTCCCTCATTAAATTGATTCTCTTTTTTGATTTTTTTTTCGACCTTAAGCACATAAAACACATTTGGGATGACAACCATTGCCGCAGACACACTACAGTTTTCCCACAAGAATGCAAAGCAACTGGTGCATTTTCTGCACGTTGAACACTAAATGTAATCTCAGTTTGAGGAGGTAACTGCCCTAAATGGCAGCGTGGCATAATTTACATCCTCTGCAAGAGATGCACAGGCTTATTTTCAGCCGCCCGCATTTGGATGCTCCGTGTGCTTACTGTAGCAGGGGCTCCTTTTTTTCTGGGTCACAGAAGAAATATGATGCCTGTCAATTAAAAATTTGCACATTTAATAGAAGAGAGAGATGCAGCGGGCAGGGGGAGAGAATTGCCAAGGCCTTTAGGCGAAGCAATGCCACAGAATGAAATGGATTATCAATTTGACTTGATCAGCAATTTCTATATAACTGGATGAATCACTTGCAAATTTTCTTATTGACTGCAAGAAATCACATGCTTTGGCGTCAGTTTCCAGTTTGAAAACACTTGTACCCTTTTTGTACCCCTTTGCACTAAACTGGCTCACTTCTCAAGACAATTTTAATACCACAAAAACACCACTAGTTCCATCCCTCCAAATACTTTAATCCACCAATCAGGAATGTGAATTTGTTGGAGGCGTGGTGAGACTGGTTGGCATCCCTAATCAAGCGGCTGTCCTACACTCATGCCCCCACCTTGTAATTTTTTTTTCTGAGAGAGCTCAGTATTGTTCATTTGGTAATCTTACCGATTCGACATGTCATCATCATTGCTCTCTCTCTCTTTTTTTCTGTATGTGAGTGAGCTGGTGTGTGTGTGCAAATGTGCGTGCGTGTGAGTGTGTACTCATTAATTTACCTAAAACCTATTACAAATCCCATACTGTTCACCTAAACCAAATACTTCAGAATCCCGCTAGAGTCGTGAAGTTGTCAGGAGACCCGAGGAAGAATCAAAGAAAAGAAAGAAAAGTGAGATCCCGCACCGACCAGACATCACCTACAACCAGAATCTTTCACCAACCCCAGAAACATCTAAATTCCAACAGATTAGGGAGACCTCAAGAGACCAAAGGAAAGACTGAGGAAAGGAAGGAAGGATAGATGAAGCAGAGTGAGATCCACAGACATCAGCCTCCATCGATTTAACGACCAGAGGAAGAAATATATTGTGTTTGAATTTCGGTAGATGCTGGTGTGGTAGATCTGGCATGCATGAAAACCTCCACCAAAGAGGGGAGCCGTCGACCCCTGCCAGGACAGAGCAAGCACAACCCCCCAGGGCCTCCCAGGCCAAGGCACAACCCCTGGGTCCCGCAGGGGCCACTAGCCGGAGAGCAAACCCAGGAGCCCGGAGCGCCCCCCACCCCAACACGGCCCGTGCCCCAGGCCAAACGCAGCAGAACGGGGCATGGCAGGCCCACCAGGCACCCAATCAGCCCACAGCTCACGCCCCCCCCCCCCCCCCCGCCCACACCCACCACAACCCAGCCCCCGCCACCCTCAGGGCCCAGGCACCCAAACCCCCAGACAGCCCCCACCCCAAGCACCCCCCGCCCCCACCCAGCCACCCTCACACAATCAAACCTGTGTTGCTTTGTTGGGGGCATAGTCTTGATGATCTTGTACATAAGAAATTGGCACTCTCCCCCCCTCATTTTTTTAGCACACAAATCAGAAACAGTGCCATGACAAGGATCGCCATGGTTACAATCTGCAGTGATGCACAGCGGCCTATTTTGAGAAATACTTTGAGTATCATTATCATCTTGGGGTTGGAGGGGTGGGGGGAACTACCGGTGCATTCCATTCGTTCCCTCGGCACCACCGCAAACATAGCGCAACCCCTCCAGCAGTGCTGTAACATAGCCGCCACGGCTATCGCTGGTCTCATCCGTTACACTTTGCTCCCATTCAATCAGGAGCCCGCCACCGCCTCTGAGGGGGCTGCAGATAAAATTTTCATTATCTTAAAGGGATGGGGACAGGAGGGTGGGCGCAAGCATGCACTTGTACGGGGAACTCAGGAAGATCTTCCAAACTGTTACTGTGGGAACTGTTTTCAACGCTCTTAAGAGCGGTGTGCTTCAAATAGATCTCAGCAGTGCGCAACAACTCTTGTGATTGCTTATTACCTCTACCAGGTAATAAAAATCTGAGTCTGATTGTCAGCCATTAGCACACAGGGACTAGATAACATTCCAAATTGGTATAAATTCCTCATTTATCTAGATTTTTGTCATCACAGTTGGCCTACAGTGGGGCTCAATAGAGTTGGTGATGCAGCTGATGCATATTTGACTTTTAAAATCTGCATTACCGCCACCTACAGGACTGGAATGGAACAGTATGTCATGATTATTCAATGAAGACATGTCAGTGGGACAATTTTAAGCCTTGGTAGAGATCTAGTGCCGTTTCTCCAAATAAATGTATTATCTTTAGCTATCTCTAAATGGCAGCATGTATATAAAGAGCAAAGATCAGAAAGATCTGTTAGCTGCAACTGTCCAGAACATCGCCAGGGGAAATTTCTTCAGTGCAAGAGCCCATTACTTGTTTATTCATGCCTCCTAAATTGAAGCTTGTGCATCCTTGCGTTCTTCCATCTCTTGTGTCCAACCAACGGTGAAGGAAGTTCCTCCAGGCCTCCTCCAGTCACTGGCATTAAGTAGCCAGCATAATGGATAATTTAAATATACGAAGTGGAAAAGAGAATTGATGACATCATACATACCCGCCCTGGACGTGACAATTTTTTTTCCCCGCCCAGCAACGTGCTATTGATCGCTTCCATTTACGAGCCCTGACACGTCTGCTGTTTCCATCCCGCGTCACCTTTTATTTGTCAATATGTGCCACACCGAGCCTCCCATTCCACGCTGTTTCCCCCCCTCACTAGAGTGTTCAATCAATGTCTGACTGCTGCGCCCCATCAGCGGCCTGACGATGGCAGCGCCTTCAGGACGTGTTAGGCGATGAAAATGTTTATCGGAATACCATAACACGATTAGGGTTTGCAAACTTGGCCGGAATGAAAACGGCATGCTTATGATGGACGGCCGGCTCTGCCCCGTGGTGAGAAAGAATCTAATAAATCAGCGTAATTTAAAAGCATTGGCTCTTTCCCGCAAGGACTCTAAAATATTTGTGGCATAAGTGCAAGGACAAATGCTTTATTTGGCACACAATGCTCAAGCCCTCCTCCTGCGCCTCTATTCATTAAAACACAAGTAGGTCACCTACAAAATGGCCACCCCTTGGCCACCCTCGCCGTTCCCCGTTTCTGTCAGCATATGTTACTCTCGGGCCTCCGCCAACTAGAGGCTCAGTGATATTCTACTCCGGCGAGGCAACCTGAAGACAGGCAGCCGGGCAGGAGATTTATTGCCTCTGTCTTGAGGTTGCTTTTGATAGCGGTCCATTTTCTTCGGGCAACGCTTTTAATTACCCTAATCAGAGCCTGGGAAGAGTGGAGGGACAGCATCACTAAAGTGGAAGACACATAATGACAGCAACAACAACAACAAAAAAGACTCGAGGGTGTCTTAGCTTGTTTTGTCCAGGATTCACAATTTGTCCATTTTATTTTGTTTTCTTGCAGAGTGACTCAGTGAATGTGTGATTGTATTCATGCATGTGTTTGTGTTTGTGATATCCTCAAGCATTAACCCAATTGGGGGCTCAAAGTGGGGCAAAAATGGTGCATTATTTGTTGTCGCTTTATTATAAAAAAAAAAAAATCATTTTTGGAGCTTCTTGCTCATTCTTCATAATGTCATGCAGTCATTAATACTGTATGGATTAAGAGCCTTTGCTTGCACCATCCAGTTTTCAGGCTGATTTTCAGATGAAGGTCAAGTCAACACCCACAAATTGTCATCAACGTACAACCCCGCTTTAGGTAGATTTAAACAGAAAATGACCAAACTTGGTCAATGCCATTGTATAACTCAAGTTGTTCGACTCATGCCAGATTCCAAAATACATTCTCAGTCTTGCCACATTTTTTGTACAGTATCTAAGGCCCTGTCTACACGTATGTTAAAAACAAATATTTCCCCCCTCCCTGTGTAGAAAAAAAAGTTACTGTTCTGACATGTTTTCCTTCCACTAAATGTAAAAAGAAAACAAATACAACAAAACGTTTGGTGTCTGGAGCCAACGCCACTGAAACGAAGGCTTTAAGAAGCTAAAATCACCTGGCAGTGGATAAGCAGCACCCAGGCTTCGCTGAATCGCAGGCAGCCAGCCCGAAGAGGTGCTCTGTGTCCGGCATGCTCTTAAGCATTTCCCCCGCTGGCACGGACCCCGTGACGCCTGGAGCGAGCCCATTCTTGACTTGCAGGAGCACTTACAACCACAGAGAGCGGCCAGTTGCTTCCCCAGGACCCCTGATTCGCCACACGGTTACGAGGAGGCAGCCCTCTGCCTCCTGGAGCCATCCAGGACGACCTCCAGGAGACTGGGGGATTTTCAAGTATTTACCCAGGCGGCGGTGGTTGCTCTCGCGGAACCCCACACTATGCCTTCTGGAATAGAAACAAACGACTTGGACAACTCTGCTTACTTACAACCTGCCCAGTACTTCGATCTCGTCCTATGTGGAGCCATGTGATTTTGATATTTTGATTTTGTGATTAACTGTTGGTTGAGGCGTTCAGACTGGCCATTAGCCTCAGGGTGGTACCCTGAGGTTAGGCTGGCTTTGGCGCCGATTAAGCGGCAAAACTCCCTCCAGAAACGAGACACAAACTGGGGCCCTCGGTCCGACACAATGTCTCTAGGGAACCCATGAACTCGAAAGACGTGGTTAATCATGACCTCAGCCGTTTCCTTGGCTGAGGGAAGCTTAGGCAAGGCAATGAATCTGACCATTTTAGAAAATCTGTCGACTACTGTGAGAACTGTGGTTTTACATCGGGAGATGGGGAGTCCTGTGACAAAATCCAGGGATATTTCTGCCCATGGTCTGGAAGGAATGGGAAGGGGCTGCAGCAGGCCCATGCGCGATCTGGTGGATGTCTTATTTCGGGCACATACCGAGCAGGCCTCGATGTACTCCCGGACCTCCGGCTCCATGGAAGGCCACCAGAATCGCCGGGAGATGGCGTACATTGTCCGTCGAACTCCCGGATGACAGGAAAGAAGCGAGGTGTGGGCCCAATGGATCACCTGTGGGCGCAGCTGCACTGGGACAAATAGTCTATTAAGCGGGCATCCATTTGGTGGAGTTGCCTCACCGTTGGCTTGTTTAACATCCCTCTCGATTTGCCATGTCACGGCTCCAACCACACAGTTCGGCGAAAGGATGGTCTCTGGTTCCTTAGCTGCAGGCTCGGGCTCATAGAGACGGGACAGGGCGTCGGGCTTGACGTTACGAGACCCCGGCCTGTAAGTGAGAGAGAAGGAAAAACGGTTAAAGAACAGCGCCCACCTGGCCTGGCGTGGGTTAAGTCTCTTGGCTTTGCGTATGTACTCCAGGTTCTTGTGATCGGTCCAGACCACAAACGGATGCTTTGCCCCCTCAAGCCAGTGCCTCCATTCTTCCAAAGCAATCTTGACAGCCAGAAGCTCTCTGTCCCCAACATCATAGTTTCGTTCAGCCTTGGATAGTCGTCGAGACAAGAAGGCGCAGGGATGCATCTTTCCATCCTTCTCTGCACGCTGAGACAGGACAGCTCCGATCCCCTCATTGGACGCGTCCACTTCTACAACAAATTGCCGTTGTGGATCTGGCATTGTGAGGATTGGTGCTGTGACAAAGCGTTGTTTGAGTGCTTGAAATGCGGCATCTGCCTCCGGTGACCAGCTGAACCTCACCAGAGGGGAGGTGAGGGCATGCAGAGGGGCAGCTATTGCGCTGAACCCTCTGATGAAGCGTCTGTAAAAGTTGGCAAACCCGAGGAATTGCTGAACCTTCTTGCGGCTATAAGGTGTGGGCCACTCCCTCACAGCACTAGTTTTAGCCAGATCCATCTGTACCTTCCCAGGGGCTATGACAAAGCCCAGGAAGGAGACGGTTTTGGCATGAAAAACACTTTTCTCTGCCTTGACATATAGTTTTGTTCTCAAGCAGTCTTTGAAGAACCTTGGAAACATGGATTTGATGTGTGGCTAGATCTGACGAGTATATAAGTATGTCGTCTAAATAAACATACACAAACTGGTCCAGAAAGTCTCTCAACACGTCATTAATCATGGCCTGGAAAACCGCAGGAGCATTAGTGAGACCGAAGGGCATGACTAGGTACTCGTAATGGCCACAAGGTGTATTAAACCCGGTTTTCCATTCATCCCCCTCCCGGATCCTAATGAGATGGTAGGCATTGCGCAAATCCAATTTGGTAAAGATCGTAGCTTGTTGAAGATTTTCAAACACGGAAGACATGAGAGGAAGGGGGTAGCGGTTCTTTATTGTAATGTCATTAAGGAGGCTATAGTCTATACAAGGCCGTAAGGAACCATCCTTTTTCCCCACACAAAAGAAACCTGCTCCCGCTGGTGATGAGGAAGGACGAATCAGTCCAGCCTTCAGGGAAGTCTCGATGTATTCCTTCAGGGCCGCCTTCTCTGGTCCTGAAACAGAATATATGCGTCCCTTGGGAATGGTGGAACCTGGAACCAGCTCTATGGCACAGTCATAGGCACGATGGGGTGGGAGCGACATGGCTTTGGTCTTGTTGAAAATCTCCTGGAGGTGATGGTAGCAAGAAGGGACGATGCTCAAATTTGGGTATTCAGAGTCTGTGAAGGAATTAACAGAAATGTGATTAACAGTCGTGATGTCCACTTCTCGAATTGCCGAACCAACCCCATGGCTCACACAATTCTTCCCCCATCCCAGAACTTCGCCAGTCAACCAGTTTACATGGGGGTTGTGTTCACACAACCATGGGTGTCCTAGGACCAGAGTCTGTGAAGGAGACTGAAACACATGAAAAACTAGGTGCTCCTTATGTTTTCCAACTTGGAGCTGGATGGGTTCTGTGATGTGTGTAATGGTGAATAACTCACTTCCATTTAGTGCCCTAGCCTTAATGGGCTTAATTATCCAAAATGTCTCACAAGCCCCCAGTCTATCAGGCTCTCATCAGCCCCAGAATCTATCAGGGCATGGAGGTCTGTGGGAGTGGTGCGGTGAATGATTCTTACTGGTGTGAGTTTTCGTGGAACCGACACTGGAGTCGTAACTTGACTCACCGTTTGGGTCCTTTTGGCTGGGCAGACGGCCACGAGATGATCTCGGTTACCGCAGTAAAAGCACAGACCTTCCAGCTTTCGGCGCAGTCTCTCCTCCAGCGAAAGCCGCGCTCTGCCCAGTTGCATGGGCTCCTCCTCTCGCCCCAAGGGAACGGGTTGGCGCTGAACTGCCGAAGAACCGAGAGGAGCTGACACACCTGGTGCTTGGAAGAGCGGGGATCCCTCCATCGTCCTTGCCCGGCGACCGCGGCTCTGCGTCACCTCCTGCAGCCGATGATCCGTCCGTATGGCAAGGGCGATGAGGGAGTCCAAATCCGGTGGCAGAGCGACTGAGATGAGCAGCTCTTGGATGGACGTCGCCAGGCCCTTGAGGAAGACGTCATAGAGAGCCGTGGAGTTCCAGCCACTCTCTGCCGCGAGAGTGCGGAAGCGGATGGCATAGTCGCTCCTTTCCTTGTATCAGGCTGCTTAGCTGCCGGGCCTTTTCCCGGTCGGAACAGGCTGGATCAAACTTAAATATATAGTATACAGAAAGCGAAATGAAGTAAATATTCAGGCACATAACCTCATTATTTTTGTAAATATAATCATAAATCTACATGCAGCATTGAAGAAAATAACGTGACGGATGGAATGTAATTAATTACTTACTTACTGATCAGAAATCAATTGATTTCCTTCACTTCAATAGTACTGTAGATAGCGAGAACCCTTGTCATGTTTTGTTATCCAATTCTAATCCATTCCACTTGAACTTCCTTATTACTGAAAGTCCATCCCATGTTTTTCTGCTTGTTCGCTTGCTCCTAACCTGCCGGTATTAGTGTCCATTGTCTATCACGGCCGAGAAAGGGAGCCATGATGGATATAAGGAAGGGCCAAAAGTAACATCACGGCCATGGGCCATCAACAGTGTAAAGCTCCTTGGCCCAGTAACAACTTCACTTGAGGATTATAAGCATGCCGTATCCTCATCTGGGCCGAATCTGGCACATACACAATTTGTCCGGCTGTCAGCCGACTCTGACGGAAAACAGCCAGAATTGGCCCAGCCATATCCACGAATTCCGTAGTTACCGAAATGGGGCAGTTATTAATGAATTATTAAGACCATCACAGCAATACAAATTCTTTAGTACATCGCGCCATTGATATTGAAGGTAAGTGGCCTATCCAGATGTGATTTCTTTGTAATATATCCTGATCAGCAACGGTGAAGATTCTACCAGACAAGAAGGGGTTTTTTTCAGGCAAAATGGGCTCAAGACAGTCACAGGAACGCCCCAAAAAAATCTTGTCAATAAACAAAAAGCATGTGTTATAATGCAACATTTGCGGCAAATGTTTTGTTTTTGACTTTGCTGATCTTACCATTAAATCAGCCCAGCGCTGATATGTCTTTACCCTCCAACTAGTAAACAAAAGAAATATGATGCCAGTACTTCAGCTTTTAAATGCATTTTTCAACATTGTGCTTGCGCAAACACCTCAGCGAGCAGAGCCAAGCTTTGGCGAGTTACAGTACACAAACTGTACGCAGCCCACAATTTCAATGTTCTGGATTTGTCTTTAAATTTAGCTAAATGTTGGTGACACATACGCTCGTAATTTTAAGATTCTTACTGCGGACAGAGGAGAGATGACATTTTGATTAAACCGCCCTGACAAACTTTATTTGCCTCTGCTATTTCCCACGGGACTTGCGCGGTGGCGCTATGGCCCGACTTCAGTCGCCGGTTATCGATCCTCAGTGGACCTCACGTCAGACACCTGTCGCCGTGACAAGCGCTATAAATTATGGAGTGGGCCGACAGATGAAGAGCGCGTCTCCTGAGTCAGTTGGCAAGTCGCAGTGCACTTCATGCAAGAATCCACTCCAAAGTTTAAACAGACGTAAAGGTCAAAAGGTATCTGAAGCACATGGGCATGGACTAATATTGATCTCGGGTAAATTCCAGCTTGGCGAGTGGATATTTGCCTACAAAGCGATACGTTTGCCATGCTAATCATGTGCAATAGGAGAGCTTTGTCAAATATACAATACATTATGTTTATCACATTGGCTGTAATTTACATTTTTGTTCAGCTTCACTACAACACACCAAGTGTTTTGTTTTGTTTTTGCAGTTGGACATCACTGCTAACTCAAGTATATGTGTACCTAATGGTGTACCTATTCCAACTGTCATTATCGTCAAATGGGCAATTATACCAACACCATCTTCACCAAATGACCTGTCGCGGCTTGATCCCGCTCGATTCGCATTCCTCATTCTCCTATGTAATGCTGCATCTTCCCAGGTGCCCAAATAGCAACAACGATAAGAAGCAGGATGGAGCTGGGAGTCGAATGTGTGTGGAATGGTGTTCAGCGTACAGGAGAACTGTCGACAGCCATCAATCGTCAGTTTGGACTTAACTGAAACATCCTTTGACATCTGTGCACTAATAGGCAATTGTTTTAAATCAACTGGAAACCCACACAGGCTTGGGAAGACTACACATAGACCCGGAACTTTGATCGCCTACCTGTATGGCAGTCATGCTACCCACAATATTACCACATTGTCATATAACATATATTCCACATAACATTTAGACATAATCCATATTATATATATCTTTATTGTCCCCGAAGGGCAATTTGGTGTGCAACAATGCCTCACAATCAAACACAGAAAACAAACAATAAAGCAAGTCATAGTTGTCATCAGGATACAAGGAATAAAACTCATAATTGATTTAAAAATTTAACAGATGATGGTACAAATGATCTCAGGTATCTATTTGACTTTGCCTTCTTAGAAAAGGCCAACCTCCTTCCTGATGGCAATAACCGAAACTCTGTAAAAAGGCGATACTGAGATTGCCAAAACAACAAATTATTGCAAATGTGTGTAAAGATTCATCAAATGATGAATAGAACATTTTCACAAGTGAGTTGTCAATATGAAAAGTCCTCAACTTCCTCAAACAGAGCAATCTCTTATTGGCATTCTTCAGAATTTTGTCTGTGTTGGCCTCAAACGTCAGCTTGCTGTCCAAAATAATTCCTAAATATTTATATTGACTGACTGTTTCTACTGGTGAACCTTTAATAATGGTTGGTGGAATAGTAGGTGTGTTCCTACGGGAATCAAACTGCATGTTAGTCTTGACAACATTGAGTTGTAAATATGACTCCTCACACCATTTGATAAAATAATTCAAAACAGGCCCATGGTCCATCCCAAGGGTGATGAGGAAGAAGGGACCGAGGCGGAGGACAGGCGGGGGGAGGCGAGGAGGGAAAGGCGGCAAGGGGGAGGAGGGGGAGGGGAGAGGGAATCACGGGGCACCCCGGAGGCCCACCCGCCCCGAACCGCGTTGCCAAGCCGGACACCTGGGAGATCACCACAAGGCAGCACCCCCCAAGAGATACAGGGAACGGCCAAGACACAGCAGCCAACAGAGGGGCAAAGCCGCCCACACCCAGCCAGGGGGGACAGCACCTATAAAGTTAACCCACTGGCATGCAATGATTCCGAATATTAACCCTTAGTGCCCATTGGAAGTGAATCTTGAGGAGTTGGTGACTGTAAGGTGTCATTTGATGTACACGATCCTTCTGGCAGCAATTGGGTTCCTGACTATAAAAACACAACCATTAGTTACAAATTGCCAAATACAGAAACAGCAATATAAGTTATCGTGATGTGATGGCTCTCGCTAACAGGCAAAATTAAGTCACCATATTTAGATTAAAAGATTCTCTATACGTAGACCATGTTTGTATAAATTTTGATATTTGGTTTTTATTCGAGGCAGATATTTTTTCCAACAAAATGTGATTTATGAGGAGGTTAGACCATTGGTCGATATTCAGAGTTTGTTCATTTTTCCAGTAAACAAGAATAGTTTTTTTTAACGATAGTAAGGGCTGCGAGTGTAGATTGAAATTGTTTACGTGGTAAGTCAGTTGTTGTTAGGTCACCTAGCAAACACAAGTTTGGAGATAAACGTATCCTACAGTCCAAGATAGCGGAAAGTTTTTCTAAGACTTTAGTCCAGAAATACATACCCGGAGCGCATAACCATAAAGCATGAAAATAAGTGTCTGTAGTGTTTTGTAAACACTGGAGACAAATGTCGGAGTCTGAGATTCCCATTTTCTTCATCATTCTATGAATAATTTTATTGTTGTAAGTTTGGGTGTTTTGTCATTTTAAATACGTTTTCACAAACTTGAATCCAAAAGTCAGTTTCCGGAGCTCATCTCCCATTTCGAGATGGGTAAAGACATTTTATCAGTATACGAAAGTAACATATATTTTTGAGAGTTTTTTTGTTGTTGTCGGAGAAAGCTTGGTAATATTTTTTGCTAAAACAGGCGGTTGGAGCGTACCCCGAAGTGTTGGAATTTGTTTCTTTATCATACTTTTAACTTGCAGATAATGTAAAAAAAATCAGTTTTTTATTTTGTATTTTTGGAGCAAGGATGTATATGATATAAACATATTATCTGAGAAAAGATGGTGGAGATGTGTAATTCCTTTCTGCTCCCACACACCTAAATAAAACGATTGGTTGTTAAATTGAAAGTCGGGGTTATGCAATATGGGAGAAAGCCCGCAGGGCTCCAATTGGGCTTTTGTAATTTCTAGTGCCTTCCACCAGGTGGTTAGGGTGGCGGAAATCATTGGGTTTTTAAAACAATTGTGTCGCTTAATCGATGTTGTATTAAAGAGTAAATCTAAAAGTCTGAGGTTATTACAATCCTTCTGTTCCAGTTCCAGCCAACAGTTATTATCTCTGTTGGGTTGTGCCCATAGAATGTTATATTGTAGCTGGTTAGCTATATAGTAGTGCATAAAATTTGGTGCCTCTAGACCTCCTTTGGATATACTTTTTTGAAGAGTAGATAGACTAATCTTTGCTTATTTTTTATTCCAGTAAAACGACTGGAACCAGTTAGACGTAGGTTTGAATGGAATCATTGAGAAAAAATAATTTATTTGGGGTAAAACTTTCATTTTAATGTTGGCTATTCGTCCTATTAGAGAAATGGGAAGATTATTCCAGCGCTCCAAGTCACTGTAAATGCTATCCAGAAGTGGAGTGAAGTTTAAATGAATTAAATCAGTTAATTTAAGTGAGATTTGTATGCCTAAGTATTTTAAATTACCTGTAGGAAATTAATAGCGTGGGTCCTGGCTTGCAGGGTTCCATGAATTTTCTGTAATAGGTAGTAGTGTGATTTTGTCCAGTTAATAGAATAATCTGATAAATGTGAGAATTTAGTTATTAAATTAAATACTTTTCCTAACGAGATAGCAGGTTTTCTAAATAAAGTAAAATATCATCAACATATAGATTAATTTTATGTTATGTTGTATGTATGTTTATGTCCTTGAATCCTCCTTTCCTGGCGTATAGCTAATGCAAGCGGCTCAATAAATATCGCAAATAATAAAGGGGACAATGGGCATCCCTGTCTTTTGCCTCTCTGTAGAGTAAAACTCTGAGATATAATCCCATTGGTAGTAACTGTAGCTTCAGGAGAATCATATAATACTGACACCCAGTGAATAAATGACTTCCCAAAGTCAAATTTATTTAAAACAGCAAAGAGGAAGGACCAGTTAACTTTGTCGAAGGCTTTTTCTGCATCCAATGACAATAACTGCCTTCTTATCATGCCACTGTGACATGCTAGTAAGGTTTACCTTATTAAGGTTACCTTTATTTCTGAAAAGTCTGCCCACTCTCTTCTTATAATTTTGTCAAACTCTGCATCATTTAACAGTGAGATGTTAAAACGCCATGTCGGGGGTGGTTTAAAGGTATAATCAACTTGTAGGGTAAGGGGAACTGGTGCATGGTCGCTAATAATAATAGGATGTATTTTTGTACCAATTTTATCAGCAATAGAATTATTTGTAAGAAAAAAATAAATTCTTGAAAATGACCGGTGCACCGCGGAAAATAAGGTAAATTCCTTCTTAGTCTGGTTTTTAAGTCTCCAGCTGTCGACGAGGCCAAAATCATCCATATATTCCCCTATTACTTTAGTAGATTTTAATCGCCTTATACATGTTGTATTATTAGAACAATCTATTAATGGATTTAAGACTGTGTTAAAGTCTCCTCCTATAATAATAGTAGAGTTCGCTGCTAAATTAAACAGCTGAGAGAAAAATTCATGGAAAAAGGCTGGATCATCATTATTAGGGCCATATAAATTACCAAATGTATATATTTTATTAAATATAGTCACCTGAATAATAATGTATCGACCCTCTGGGTCTGTTACTGTATTATTTAAAGAATACGTTCTTATGTATGAGTGTACAGACTCCTCTTTGTCTACTGTTATAAGGGACAGAGAACACTTGACTAAAATTCTTGTCAATAAGTAATTTTTCTTCAGATTTTTGTAGGTGAGTTTCTTGTCGGAGACACACGTGCACCTCGCCACCAACCGGAGACCTGCAGCGGCCCCTCAGTCGTGCGCACACTACCATCAGCCAGAGACTCGAGTGCAGCATTCCAGCATTCAACCGAGGATCGACGCTCGTCGAGTCTCTCTCTCTCTCCCGTGAGACTGGACCAGTCTGTAAATTGCGCTTTCATTGCAATCTGAACATATACTACTGGTGCAACGCTTTTATTCAAACATAAAAGGATTTACTTGTTTCCATCTTTATCCCCCATCTACCTTTTTCCATTCCCTTTTTATCTTAGTTAGTTACGTTGCATGTTTTCTTTGTATCTTTGATTTGCATTTTTATTCTGTTTCATTAATAGGGTTGGCTGTGACTGATATATGTGTGTGTTTACTAAATAAATTTGTTGTCTAGAAATTCAAATTCTGCCGAATCATTTGTGTTTTCTGAGTGGATTAGTAAATCTCTTATTCTCTAGGCCACCTGTTCTCAAAGAACTCCATGATTAACTAAAGTAGCAACTTCAGATTATGAATACTTGATAATAGGATTTTTATTATTTATTTTGCGCCTACAAACAAACAAAGTCAACTTGGTGCCCCAGAGGTTGCTGAGGAAATTACAACTCCCCTCAGTACCGTCTAAATTTTTCATAAGCCATTAACGGCAACCCAAATAATCGCTACATATGTATTAATATTATATTTGTAATATAGCCTATACATAATAATTATCCATATATTAGGTTTTATAACCACATATATATGTATACATCTAATAATCAAACAAAGTTCAGTTCCACCAATGCCAATTAGAACAGCCAGGGAGTGGAGTTGGGGTTCCAGAATAGTTGGCCAGCAATGTATAGCTTATCAACGACCATCGTAGTCCGTTTACCCTCCTGCCTATTTTGTCTCATTATGGGAAACAGTACCTTTCGCCGCTCATTAATCTCTCTCGGGAATTGGTCATTCATTCTGAAAGAGGTCCCTTTAAGCTCCTGTCCTTTACTTTAAAAATAAATATTTCTGTTTAAAATGCTCAAACTTAGCAATAATAGGACGGGGTTTGTTGCCTCTACGGGCTCCAAGCCGATGTACACGGTGAAAAGAGATATTATTTACCGTCTCCTAAGGAATTTTTAACGATGTCGTCATAATTTTTTTTATCTTGGCCTCTGGATTGTTAGAGGTGTTCTCGGATATGCCTTGAGAATATTAAATTATCTCGCATGCTACGGGATTGGACATCCAGAACCGTTTCTTTTAGCGTTTTATTCTCCAACCCTTCTCATAGGAAGGATCCTCCATCGCACAGCTGTAAAAGTATCCGTCGATGAAACGTTCGAGATCCTCCAAGCTGGGTGGTATTCCAATATATAAAATAAGTTATAGGGTGGTTAAATTCTGAAAACTAGCGTTTTTTGTGCGCTCTCACATTGACTGCGCCCTGAGCGGTCACTCACATTGCCCATAGCAAAAACCGCTGCTGCGTGTATATTAAAAATGTGATTTCTCAATTTCTAATATGAGGGGGCAAGACATTTATTTGAAAGATAGGTGCACCCTCTTGCCCCTGAAGCGATTATTTGGGTTGCTGTGATGGCTTTGCCGTAATGACTTTGCTTGTTTGTAGGAGCAAAATAAACGATAAAAATCCTATTATCAAGTATTCATAATCTGAAGTTGCTACTATAGTTAATCATGGAGTTCTTTGCTTTAATAAGAGACTTACTAAACCACTCAGAAAACACAAATGATTCGGCAGAATTTGAATTTCTAGGCAACAAATTTATTTAGTAAACACACACATATATCAGTCACAGCCGAACCTATTAATGAAACAGAATAAAAGATCAAATCAGAGATACAAAGAAAACATGCAACCTAACGAACTAAGATAAAAAAGTAATGAAAAAGGTAGATGGGGAATAGAGATGGAAGCGTTTTGACCTGTCAATCATTTTTTATAATTGATTCAAAATGTTGCACCAGTGGTATGGGCAGATTGCAATGAAGGCGCACTCACGGACTGGTTCAGGTACACGGGAGAGAGAGAGACTCGGCGAGCAACGATCTTCAGTTAAAGAAAACTCAGTTGGAGGCAATCTGGGCGGTCGGCGCACGCGCAGCTGGAATGCTGCACTGGAGTCTCTGGCTGATGGTGATGGGCGCACGGCTGAGAGGCCGCTGCAGGTCCCCGGTTGGTGGAGAGGTGCGCGCGCAGCGTGGAGGCCGCGGCAGGTCTTTGGCTGGCACAAGTCCCGGTTGGTCATGATGTGCTTGCGCAATTGAGAGGCCGCAGTAAGTTGGGTTGGGTGCTGCGGAGTGTCTCGGGCGCACGGCTGGAGGAGAAATGGGTCGCTGGCGCGCAGCGGGTCGGTGCCTAACAGCTATCGTGGAACCGGGTCGGCGGGACGCTGCGTGATTCAGAGAGCGGAAGGTCGGTCGGCTTTCGGCAGGAACAGACACACGCGTTTTGGGACACGCAGTGTGGTTGCGAGTCCTTGCAAGATGGGCATTTTGGCGCGGTGGGGCTCAAGTCCAGGGCTCAAAGAAGGAAGCCACGTGTTCGCTCTCAGCGTGTTCGGCAACCACGTCTGTCGTGATGGTCAGGAGAAGTTCATGGAGCAAGAAGAGAAGAGGAGAAGAGGCGAAGAGGGAGAAGAGCAAAGAAGAAGAGAAGAGGCGAAGAGGAAGAAGAGCGAAGAAAAGGAGAACGTTTCTTCGCTCGCTGGCTTTTAAACTTGTGTCGGAGTGGTAGTCCCGCCTCTTCCGTGCGCTTGAAGCAGACTTGGTGGACTGAGACCAAGCTTTTGGGATAGCATTTGATCAATTTTGATCAGAATTGACAAGCCAGATGCTTCACAGAGTTATTGAATCCACGTAGCTTACTAATTCGCTAAATTTAGATGGCTGCAGAAGTTACACTTATCATTTGAGATAGACATACAGGTTATGTACAAAGAAAAACAACATAAGTCACTTGATGTCAGTCAAGTACATAGTGTCCGTTTATGCCCCAAATTATGTAGACTTCAGATTAATTACGAGCGGCAGGATTCTTGAGAATAATACCGATAGTGACCGCTAGAGGGCACTGTTGTACCATGTAACTTCCAAGGGGCGTTGTTTCCAAAAACACATGGCTGATTTCTGTGGATAGACCAGACCATAAAAGTTGTCTGGGGACTGATAAGCAGTCTTATCGCTAGTCTGCTTGCTAAACAGGCTTTTAGATCTTGGTAGGCTCTGAGGTATGTGTTTCCTGTGGGTTGTAAAAACAAAATCCAGTCCCTGCTGGAGGGAAATTCAAAGAGTTTTTCCTTTTTGAACTGTTTCTGGTTGGTTTGAGAAAACACAGGGTTAAGGCACGCACACACATTACTCAGGGGGAAGTGTTTAAAAAGGCAAATAAAAAAATTTGAGGGTAACGGGCAATATTTGTTACAAATATATATATTTTCATTCCTCTTTTGACTAATTAGCTCATTTTTCAATGAGTGGATTGATTCCATGTTTGCCTTTAACTGACAGTGAAAGCCCAAACAGGGAGATCTGATGGGAGCTGTGCAAAGGCGAGAGAACATGCATCAGTGGTCACCTGACATTTTTTAACCATGTCTCAGTTTCTTGGTCTTCTCCTGTGAGAATTTAACCATGTCCTGTCTTTTTTTTTTCTTTCTTAAGAGAGCTTAGTATTGTTTATCCAGTAATCTCACCGATTCGACATGTCATCATCATTGCTCTCTCTTTTTTTATATATATTTTTTCTTTTTTGGATGTGCGTGAGTATGTGCATGTGCGGGTGTCTGTGTATACTCATTAATTCAACTAAACCCTATTAAAAATCCCATACCGTTCACCGAAATCCAGCACCGACCAGACATCACCTACTACCCACCGGGTTACCAACCAGTATCTTTCACCAACCCCAGAAACATCTCAATTCCAACAAATTAGGGAGATCTCAAGAGACCACAGGAAAGACTGAGGAAAGGAAGGAAGGATAGATGAAGCAAAGTGAGATCCACAGACATCAGCCTCCACCTATTCAACGACCAGAGGAAGAAGCAGATTGTGTTTGAATTTCGGTAGATGCTGGTGTGGTGGATCTGGCATGCATGAAAACCTCCACCAGAGAGGGGAGCCGTCGACCCCGGCAGCACAGAGCAAGCACAGCCCCCTAGGGCCTCCCAGGCCACGGCAGTGCCAAGGCACAACCCCCGGGCCCCATAGGGGCCACCGGTTGGAGAGCAAACCAAGGAGCGCCACCCCACCCCAACACGGCCCGCGCCCCGCGCCCCACGCAGCAGAACGGGGCAAGGCAGGCCCGCCAGGCACCCCACCGGCCCACAGCCCCCACCCCCCACCCCCCCTACGACACCTCCGCCACCCACCACAACCCAGCCACTCCCAGTCCCCCAAACCCCCAGACAACCGTACCACCCTCCCTCAACCAAGCCGGGTGGGGGCAGGAGGCGCACCCGCCCACCACACCCCTATAGGGTAGGGCTCGCCCCCGGACACTGGGGCCCGCCCGAGGTGCCAGGAGGCTCGCCGGAGTCAATGTATTCCTATTCAACCCTTCCTGCTTTTTTGTGAGTTGGTGCTGCAATTTCCTAGGAGAATGGTGCATGGGCTAAGGAGGAATCTGCAAAAATGTGTGGATACAGTCATTTATTTTTCAAAGCCTGAGGTCAGCTAAACCGTTCACGGCATTCCTACCACCATGAACACATTCATCTTTAGCAGAATGCTAATCTAGCAGTGTGTGGCATTTTTGCCACCATGGTGAAACATACATCCAGTCTCTTGCTTTTTAGCTTTTAATACATTTTTAGCTTTTTAGCTTTGAGAGTGCGTTGCAATCAATGTAGCGTTGCACCTCTGTCCTGTCCCAGAATGTAATCTTAACAGACTTGCCGACCTCGCTGGAACCGCTGTGGTCTGCCGTCGCCAGTCTGTAAAGATCTTCATCTACTGCTGCCCTTCGTCTGACCTTGTCTTGACACCCATAGTGCTCATGCCATCCCGCCGCACTCGACTCCCCTTGACCCACTAAATCCGCAGAGGCGGCACTAACGCAGAGTGAAGGACTCTGATGTATTCACACTCTTTCACAGGAGAGGATGCGTGCCCATGTGAAGCAACTGTTCACATGCTGAGTGCATCTCTTGCATCTGAAAAATTAACAAATGCAATCATCCTCACGTGATTGATCCCTGTGTAGAACAAACTCCTACTGATGTGATTTCAGCTTACAGTATCTGTCGTTTTGCACCAATGATACCATTAACGGAACACTACCACAACAAAAACAAAAACAAAAAAACACTGCAAATGAATTTGAGAATGTCACTCTTAGTTCATTATGCTCATGCTGGGAAAAAAAAAGATATTTCATGCATGGCAAGCCCCTGCAAATGATATGATGTTAATATTTCATCTGTTTGTGGCATGCGTGTGGATCATAAAGACAAATAGCTCCTTACAAGCGCCACTGCTCGCCTGTTTTCCTGACTTCATCATGTTGTTTATGTTTACTGCTGACTGAAACGAGGCAGTGAAGGCATTACCTTTATGAAAATCATAAGAACTCATAGTGTGCTGTATTGTTTGCTCTCAACAAAACAACACATACTGTATTTCTTACAATTTAAGTATATTCTTCACACATTGTAGTAGACAGTAGCGGTCTGATGAAACTAAAAATCACTTCTTCTTCTCTGTCCCTTATCATTAAATTCCTGTTGTGTCTATCATTTCAATGCACTTGATGTGCTGAGCTCAGTTCAATTAAGGGGAAACCTCCCTTGCTGATTAGACGTCATTAAAACCTTCACAGGTCGGTAAAGACTGTGAAGGGATGTAAGGGTACTCAAGGCATTCTGCTTCCAACAATATACGTCGGCCAGGCCATGCTGATGCTTCTCCCACCAAGGGGGGGGGGGGGGGGGCTGTCCATTAAGTGAACAGGTGGGTCTCATTAATATCGGCGGGGGTCAATGAAGTGTACGCTTTGTGACTAATGATGCCACCTATCATCTGCATTGCGGTAAATTACGGCAGCCTTCAGAGGCTTTTGGATTGACGCCTCCGCCGATATGCCTTTGTATTTGTCTTGTTTTTAATAAGCGCTCATGCTGTTGAATCATGTTGCGTATATGAGAAAGGAATTGCATTGCTGCCTTTTCAACCCTCACCCTCAAATGCAAATAATACCATTAAACACATGCCACCATGGCAGTTTGTGCGACATTGTTATGTTTATTTGTTTGTGTCCGAGGCTAAGCCATCACGAGTCTTTTCATTGATCTCAAGTCATCAGAGACATTGCAACAGTGCACCATCAAGGTCAAAGGTTATGAACTTTGAACCTCAGCATGTAAACAAGGATCACAAAATGTCCAATCATTCATCTCGTCGTGCCAGAACATATCTCAGCCTGCCGACATAAAAAAACAAAACATTTCCAAGATCAGATGTCACTCTCGATATCAAAGGCCTGGCCAGCTCCAAATAGATATATATCCAAGCTAATCTCCCCGCAGGTGTCATCTTGTTTTGTCTGTTCTTGCCGTTATGCCGTGCTGTTGATCTGACCTCAGCCCTCCGCGGCGCCATTTACACTGCGGGAGGTGCTTATCGACCGGCAAAGTGATTCCAAAAAGACACTCAGCTTGTTCATTAAAAGTTTCTTCGGACTGCTCCGTCTGTCTGTGAGGAGAGACGATGGGGAGAATGTAAAGTATGTGTTGCGATGTCGGGGAAGGGGCGAGTAGATATTATCACTGTATCCGAGTCCTGTTGATGTTCCGTTTGATTGAATTTCCTATTTTGATCCCCAACGGTCTAAGATTTGTTTCCCTCCCGGTCGCGTTGGCGGATTATTTGATCAGCTTTGTTAACTCACATCAAATAACGATGGTGAATGTTAAAAGGCCACCAGTGGCCTATATAGGCGCTTCTGCCAGTAATTTGCTGCTGCAGACCAGAGCTGTGGCTTTATTTTTCTTATTTTACAGTCAGAACTTTGATTCTTAAGGACATTCTTTTGCACCAATTTGCTGGCAATCAACCATGTTAGGTTCCAGTGAAGCAAGACATCAAAGAAAAATCCTTTTCAATTTAGTAAGGTTCTGAACCAATGATGTTTTCAAGGTCGCCAACAGATCCTGTTTTAAACTGGGTGGATGTTGTTGGAAAACAATCCTTTAGTTTTCCGCGTGTTCGTAAAATCAGACTGGAGATCGGTGAACAGTTCCTTCGAAGGATTTATTTTACAGAAATTTCTGGACAAAGCAAAAGATTCAGCCAATCGCCATGAATTCCCCGTGTGTCTGTCTCGCCACTCCCACTTGTAGTCGTTCTTATATTTTCCGCATAGCAGCCCCAAAAAAACCCTCCCCTTCCTCTTCCTCCTTTGCTGCCCTTAAGCCCCGCCCCTCTCGCAAGCAAGACAGACAATACTCAATACACATTGACGGATGGCCGATTGATGTGGAAATAATTTAGGTTCAGACAACCTGGCACCCCGACAGATGGCCAACCAGGCGGAAACACAGTATGCCAGACATCCTGGCACCTTTGCAGCAAATAAAACTTTACAAAGGAATCGATTACAACACATTTTCTCCCCCGAAACAGATGGCTAATTAAGTGATAAAATGTGGAAGGAAGAATCTTCAAACGTTCCGTCATATTATTACCCTCATCAAGCTTTACTGAGGAAATTAAAACAATTATGACTAAATCTAAACAGTTATAACTAAAATCAAAACAGTTATTATTAAATTGAAACAGCAGAAGTTCCAACAGCCCCTCATTCGGACACTTTTGAGTCCGACACAAACAGATAAACATTTCAGAGAAAAATTCCAGCGGGATCTTCGTCTTCTTCGTCGGATGTCGCAACAGTGGGCTCCTTTGGGGGAGCGATAGACTCAATCATCATATCGTGGAGTCCAGGAAAAAGTTCCCCACGGGGAAAATAAAAGTATATCGTATCGTATCGTATAAGAAGACTTATTCTGTATGTCCTGTTTTTCAATAACAGTGGTAATAATTCTTTGACAAAGGGAACGAATACATGGAATACAGCAACACCCGCATATGGTTAACAAAGCAGCAAATACAGCGATATATATAAAAATAGAGGAAACTAAAGTCTTATAGCGCCCAAACATATCCATCCAATTATCCCATACAGAAGTATCCACACCTGCATCTTCTTTCATTTTCTTATTGAGTGTACGCAGCCCTTCAATTGCAATAGTCAAACTTCTATCGGGTGCAGTGTTGTTAGGAATGAAGGTGCAACACTGATCTCCAAACATTGAGCAGACTCCGCCCTTTTCTGCCAGCAACATATCTAGTGCAATTCGGTTTTGGAATGCAATGAAAGATGTGGCAGCCAACTGGCCATGTACAGCCTCAAAACCACTTTGAGGCCAATTTCCCAGCTTTTGTACATTATAATGTACATAATTAATTCTGTCTACGTTTTTGTTAATGGTGCACCACCAGCAAATTGTAGATTTGAACCCTGAGAGTACTTGATCAGCTAATTTGTACTCATCTGGCACACCTCTTGGTATTCCAATTGCATCAATGTAAGTGGAAACATTCTGCTCTTGCCAAGAGGACCGTTTGGTTTTTCGAAAAGGAGGAGGAAATTTGGGTTCCCAATTATCAATCATTTTTAGAAGGTTATCAACAGAGGTGGGGTAGATTTGTACTGGCAGTAGGAGGGTGATGAGAGCACAATATCCTGTTTTATTCAAAGCCAATTTATCAAATAATCTGTTATCGCCACACCACCACCATATGTCCCCTCTAGATTGAGGTTGGAACATTTGTCCCACGTCTATTGCCGAAATGCAGTGAGTGATGTGATTCAGTTTTCCCAATTGTTCCTGACATTTTAATACATGAGAAATTACCATCCGCAACTTTGTTTGAAAATATTGTTTTGTTTTTCTGCCATTTTACGAGGGGATACACCTTATCCCATTTAGAGCAATTGACATTGGGGATGTTTTATTCATAAGTTCCATTACACATCGATTCTCTATTTTAGCCGGGATTACTCGTAATAGAGGTCGTGGTCCTACACATATCACACAGTTTTCGTTAGTGGCACGGGCCGCTTCGTTAGCCAGCAGTAGCCAATTGTTACTGCTGCCGGACAACCCTGTCGTAACACGGAACCACTCATCTCAACCATCGAGCGGTACGCTAACAGCTTTCACCCCGGTCACCTTCATGTAATTAGTCATTTTTGGTTGTTCTAAGTTACCCATAGTCTTATTGACACAAACTACAAAGGGAAAATAGGGGTTAGCTCCGGTGAACCATGCCCATAGTAATAATCCCCAACAGGAGGTGTTATATAGAGTTGCATTAGGCGGCCGTATATTTCCATCGGGAAGAGCAAAAGTCAATTCGAGTTGACCTCCCAGTTTACTCAGTGTTACCCTTTTGCTAAAGAAAATAGCCTCCACACTAGTTCCCGGTGGCCAGTGACTTCCATCCTGGGTAGTTATAAAAGTACTCCAGTCTCGCTGAAAAACATGTCCTGTCAAATACCACCAGTATTCTACCCAGTCTTCCCCTTTAGTCTGCTTAGTGTTCCTAAATCCCTTCAAAGACCTAATGGGAATTCTAACAGAGGTGTTCGTGTTTGGGGCCACTGTCACTGTTATTGAGTTATTATAAGTCCAGGATATGAGCCAGGGAGTGTGTGGAGAATCAATACCTCGCTTAATACGATGTGTTGTGGTTACGTTCAAGGTTGTTTTGAGGGGCTTCAAGAGATACCAGATTGGCATAAAAATCAATATGAGAAAGAGTGTCGTGATGTAGCAGCAGATGGAGATGCGTTCCCACTTTGAAACCATCTCGAGATGACGTTCTTTGTTGAATGAGAAAATGGCGTTGCCAGCTTCTTTTAGGACCCCAGGGTCGACTGCCCGAGGTCCTAGGATTGGTCACAGGGATTATTCTGCCCTTAAATGTGACTCAATCTTTGTTTAATGATGTCCTCAATAGGGGCAGCTGGACACTGGATCAGTAGACGTGGTTTTCCGGTCGGGCCGTCAGGTGGTCATCAGATGGTGGGATTGCTGAGACTGGGTTTTCCGGTGGTGGGATCGCTGAGCCTGAGGCGGATCTGGCGGGCCGTGTAGACGAGATGTGGAACCACGTGTCCCCTTTTCTGTGCAGGCGAACTGCACAAGATTTTTATTTTATTTTATTTTATTTTTTTATTTTTTTATAAAGAACTCAGTATTGTTCATTTGGAAATGTCATCATCATTGCTCTTTATTATTATTTATATATATATATATATATATATATATATATATATATTATTTTTTTTGTATGTGGGTGAGTATGTGTATGTGCGTGCGTGTGTTAGCTCACCAACAACCTATTAGAAAAAATCCCATACCGTTCACCTAAACCGAACACCGCCGTCAGGAGACCCGAGGGGACCAAAGAAAACCATGAAAGGTGAAATCCAGCACCGACCAGACACCACCCACCGGGTCACCCACCAGAATTTTTCCCCAACCCAAGAAATATCTAAATTCCAACAAATCCAAAAAAAAATAAAAAATCAGGGAGACCTCAAGAGACCGAAGGAGAGACTGAGGAAAGGAAGGAAGGACAGACGAAGCCGAGTGAGATCCACAGACACCAGCCTCCACCGATTCAATGACCTGAGGAGGAAGCAGATTGTGTCTGAGTTTCGATAGATGCTGGTGTGGTGGATCTGGCATGCATGAAAATCTTCACCAAAAAGGGGAGCCGTCGACCCCTGCCAGGACAGAGCAAGCGCAACACCTCAGGGCCCCCCAGGCCGCGGCAGCGCCAAAGGAATGTAATGATTAATCAAATGTTTTACCACGACCTTTGCTGTTTCAGATTTGCATTGATATGCCTCAGGCCATCCTGAAAAGGAATCCACTATTACCAACAAATATCTGTATCCTGCCACTGGTTTTATCATGTCAGTGAAATCCATTGAAATCCCCTGCCCCGTGAAGTCACGTCTGGATCGTGAGTGCCCTGAGGAGGTTTAGATGTAGGCATACTGTTATATCTATTGCAAACACTGCAGTCCTGCAGTTCACTTTTGACAATTTGTCTCATGAAAAGATGCCACCAGGTGTGTAGTCGTTTCAATGTTTCCTCTATACCAACATGGCATATTCCATGGGCTTCAGAAATTAGATTTTTCAATTTTTTTCTGAGATGGAATACATTTACCTTCTTTCCGCCATATACCTGCTTAATCTTTTTCTCCCCGTTTGGACATCCACACACTTTTTTCTTCTGGACTTGCCTTTTCCTGCCACAGCTTAATTGTTTCTGTGGTTATTTCTTGTCCTTCTCCGAATTCACCTTCGCTCACCATCAATTGTAGTGTTGGGCTGTAGCCCGCCGCTTCCTTTGCCGCCTTGTCTGCCGAATCATTTCCTACTGACACAAAATCATTATTTCTTGAATGTCCTTTACATTTTATCACAGCTACTGCTTTAGGCAGTAGTAAGGCGTCTTTCAAAGCAAAGATGTCTTGATGGTGTTTAATAGGTGTCCCTGTTGCAGTCATGAAGTCATTTCTTTGCCATTCTGCCATGGCCGTGTGCACAACCACGTGTGCATACGCAGAGTCAGTGTAAATGTTCACAGTCTTTCCTTGTGCTAGCTTCAGTGCAGTTGTTACAGCCACTATTTCTGCTCGTTGACTGTGGCCCTGTGAGTCTCTCTGCCACTATCATGTCAAAAGTTGTTCCTATCATTTGTGTTACAGCAAAACCTGATTGGAGTCCTTTATTGCCTTTAAAACAACAGCCGTCCGTAAATAACGTCAAGTCTGGGTCGTCAAATGGGGTGTCGTAAAGGTCATTTCTCAGTGAGTTCTCTTCCAAAATTCGCTGAGTGCAGCAATGGGGTTGTCCCTCCAACAGGCCCTCTGCCATGTTAATTCCTTCATATATACAAAATGTGGGGTTGTGTCAGGACTGATTCAATCTTTCTCTGTCGTCCCCCTGTCATAGTAAATGCTTGGCTGGTTACGTACTGCACTGTACTATGTGATGGTGAACGAGAGGTTAGCCTCCCTCCGCCTACGGGTGGGGGGACGGGGTCCTGACTGTTGTTTGTGCTTATGCACCGAACAGCAGCTCAGAGTACCCACCCTTTCTGGAGTCCTTGGAGGGTGTGCTGGAGAGCGCTCCCCCCGGGGACTCCCTCGTTCTGCTGGGGGACTTCAACGCTCACGTGGGTAATGACAGTGAGACCTGGAGGGGCGTGATTGGGAGGAACGCCCCACCCACCGATCAAAACCCGAGCGGTGTTTTGTTGTTGGACTTCTGTGCTCGTCACGGACTGACCATAACGAACACCATGTTCAAGCACAAGGGTGTCCATATGTGTACTTGGCACCAGGACACCCTAGGCCGCAGTTCGATGATCGACTTTGTAGTCGTGTCATCGGATTTGCGGCCGTATGTGTTGGACACTCGGGTTAAGAGACGGGCGGAGCTGTCAACTGATCACCACCTGGTGGTGTGTTGGCTCCGATGGCGGGGTAAGATGCTGGTCCGACCAGGCAGGCCCAAACGTATTGTGAGGGTCTGCTGGGAACGTCTGGCAGAATCCCCTGTCAGAAAGAGTTTCAACGCCCACCTCCAGCAGAGCTTCTCCATTGTCCCGGGGGAGGCGGGGGACGTTGAGTCCGAGTGGACCATGTTCTGTGCTTCCATTGTTGAAGCGGCCGATCGGAGCTGTGGCCGTAAGGTGGTTGGTGCCTGTCGGGGCGGCAATCCCCGAACCCGCTGGTGGACACCAGCGGTAAGGGATGCCGTCAAGCTGAAGAAGGAGTCCTATTGGGCCTTTTTGGCCTGTGGAACTCCGGAGGCTGCTGACAGGTACCGGCTGGCCAAGCGGAATGCGGCTTCGGTGGTCACTGAGGCAAAAACTCGGACATGGGAGGAGTTCGGTGAGGCCATGGAGAACGACTTCCGGACGGCTTCGAGGAAATTCTGGTCCACCATCCGGCGTCTCAGGAGAGGAAAGCAGTGCGCCATTAACACTGTGTATAGTGGAGCTGGGGTGCTGTTGACCTCGACTTGGGACGTCGTGAATCGGTGGGGAGAATACTTCGAAGACCTCCTCAATTCCACCAACACGCCTTCCTTTGAGGAAGCAGGGTCTGGGGACTCTGAGGTGGGCCCCCCTATCTCTGGGGTCGAAGTCACTGAAGTGGTTGGAAAGCTTCTCGGTGGCAGGGCCTCGGGGGTGGATGAGGTTCGCCCGGAGTTCCTAAAGGTTCTGGATGTAGTGGGGCTGTCGTGGTTGACACGTCTCTACAACATCGCGTGGACATCAGGGACAGTGCCTCTGGATTGGCAGACCGGGGTGGTGGTTCCTCTTTTTAAGAAGGGGGACCGGAGGGTGTGTTCCAAATTTAGAGGGATCACACTCCTCAGCCTCCCAGGTAAGGTCTATTCGGGGGTGCTGGAAAGGAGGATCCGTCGGGAAGTTGAATCTCGGATTCAGGAAGAGCAGTGTGGTTTTCGTCCCGGCCGTGGAACAGTGGACCAGCTCTACACCCTCAGCAGGATCCTTGAGGGTGCGTGGGAGTTCGCCCAACCAGTCCACATGTGCTTTGTGGACTTGGAGAAGGCGTTTGACCGTGTCCCTCGGGGAGTCCTGTGGGGGATGCTTCGGGAGTATGGGGTACCGGGCCCCCTGATACGGGCTATTCGGTCCCTGTACGACCGATGTCAGAGTTTGGTCCGCATTGCCGGCAGTAAGTCGAATTAGTTTCCTGTGAGGGTTGGACTCCGCCAAGGTTGCCCTTTGTCACAGATTCTGTTCGTAAATTTTATGGACAGAATTTCTAGGCGCAGCCGGAGTGTTGAGGGGGTCCGGTTTGGTGGCCTCAACATTGCATCTCTGCTTTTTGCAGATGATGTGGTGCTGTTGGCTTCTTCAAGCCGTGAGCGGTTCGCAGCTGAGTGTGAAGCGGTTGGGATGAGGATCAGCACCTCCAAATCCGAGACCATGGTCCTCAGTCGGAAAAGGGTGGAGTGCCCTCTGCGGGTCGGGGATGAGATCCTGACCCAAGTGGTGAAGAAGGAGCTGAGCCGAAAGGCAAAGCTCTCGATTTACCGGTCGATCTACGTTCCTGCCCTCACCTATGGTCACGAGCTGTGGGTCGTGACCGAAAGAACAAGATCCTGGATACAAGCGGCCGAAATGAGTTTCCTCCGCAGGGTAGCCGGGCTCTCCCTTAGAGATAGGGTGAGAAGCTCGGTCATTCGGGAGGGACTCAGCGTCGAGCCGCTACTCCTCCACGTTGAGAGGAACCAGTTGAGGTGGCTCGGGCATCTGGTTCGGATGCCTCCTGGGTGCCTCCCTGGGGAGGTGTTCCGGGCATGTCCTACCGGCGGGAGGCCCCGGGGACGACCCAGGACACGCTGGAGAGACTACGTCTCACGGCTGGCTTGGGAACGCCTTGGGATCCCGTCGGAGGAGCTGGCTGAAGTGGCTGGGGAGAGGGAAGTCTGGGCTTCCCTGCTAAAGCTGCTGCCCCCGCGACCCGACCCCGGATAAGCGGAATTGAAGACGGAACGTAACGGAACGTAACGGAACGGGATGGTGCAAGATGTCATCTTTGTGTGACGGAGACATACCTGTTCCATGTCTCGATACAAGACGACCCAAGAAAGAAGGCAGGACGCCTCGGATGGTGCAGCTAGGAGTAGATCATCCACATACTGCACCAAAAGAACATCCGGAGGAAGTTGGAGAGGTGACAGCAACTGTCGAAGGGAAGCATTGAAAAGTCCAGGAGACAACACAAAACCTTGAGGAAGCCTGGTGTAGGAGTAACACTCATTATTCCACGTAAATGCAAAATACTTCTGCATAGACAGGTCAAGAGGAATACAAAAGAATGCATTAGCAAGATCAATGCAGGTAAAATGAGTGTGTAAAGGAGTGATTTGTGACAGAGCCGAGTGAGGATTGGGCACCGGCAGTGTAGGGGTCAAAACTACAGCATTAATAGCTCTTAGATCATGTACCATTCGAAATGTACATTCTCTTTTCTACTGGGAGAATAGGAGTATTGTAGTTAGACCTATCAATTTTGCAACGAACCCCCGCTTTCAGCAAACCTTCAATTGTTACTGAGATGCCAATTCGTCCTTCCTCCTTCATGGGGTACTGTAGTACCCAAATGGAGTCGGGTTTCAATTTAAAAGTTACTGGAGTAACATTACATAGGCCCACATCAGTTGGGTCAGTAGACCACAGTGCAGTAGGCAAGGATTGCAACATGTCACCAGCAAGCTCGCTGTCAGATGTTTCTCTTCTATGATGTCGGTCCAAAAGTTGATGTTCTAAAACAGACATAGATACAAACAAATCAGATTTAATCCAATAGGCATCAAGAGATTTGGAATACATCAAGTCTGTATGTAAAGAGTGTTGCCAATCAGTTGCTTTTGTGCAGGCCAGGACAAATGGACCCAAATCTTTCGCCGTGTGCTGGGATGACACCATCAGTGAAACATGAGGATGGCACGGAGGCATAGATGGATCAGGTGGATTTGCCATCCTATACCATTGTGATTGTTCTTCAGTCAGAGCAACTGAATAAGCCACACCGGGTTTGCCTGCAAACAGATCACCCACACGCAACTCCCAGGCATTGTCATCAATTGCTCGGAACGCTTCACTGTATATCTCATCACCACATCTGTCATAGAAAAAAGTACAATGCATACAGTCAGATACCATATCATATGACCTGAGATTACGAACCCAAGACGACCAAAGTGTCCAAAAAGTTTCAGCATCCCTCCAGCCGGAGGAATCAGTGTCAATCTTTGCCCAGTAGATGCCAGCAGTGGTGCATGTCATGGCGTGTTGAGGCACCACTGGAAATTGGGTGGAGACGTTGGAGGCGGAGTCACCAGCGCAGTAATAAGTATGTCCATCTGGAAACTGAAGAGTGAGCCCGTCCAGCCCACATTGGATCAATGGAGCAGTTCTTATGAGAAGATCTCTTCCCAAAAGGTTCACTGGACAGTTCGGTGCAAACACAAAGGAGTGCAGCAAAGTTTGTGTGAAACACTGGGTGTGTATAGGAGTTGTCATATGCAGGATAGTTTCCTCTCCCTTGAATCCAACCAATGAAATGCCTTCGGCGGTGAGGGAACTTTCAGGTGGCAATGTCATAATGGTAGAGTGACGAGCTCCAGTGTCGACCATAAATGATAAAGAAGTTCCTCCTACCATCAGTTCAATCATAGGTTCCTGCAGACCTTGGCATGTGAATTCAGGGTCCCATCATTGCGGAAACTGTCCACCAGGTGGCGGCAGGAACTGCTGGTTTGGCACAGGCGGATACTGCTGCTGGGGTGGAGCCAGGTGGGGTGGAGTGTTCTGTGACTCACGTCCCCTTGGCTGGTTGTAGCCGCGCCCTCTATGTTGACGCCTGCCCCCTCTGCCTCTCCAGCCTTGTGGGCGTTGACAACAGTCACTAGCCCAGTGTCCAATGCGGCCACAGTTGTAGCACTGGTCTCGGCAAATGCAGAATCAGGGCGTGTCCCTGAAGCTGTCCTAACTGCACATCTTAGGTTGGCCAGCTGATTTTGAATATCTGCAATGCGATAGCTGTTCGCCAATGCACTAGAAGTTTCATTAGTCATGTCCCGCTCTCGTTGCCTACAATTCATCTTGTTCAGCCTTCAATATACGGTTTTGTTCTGTCAGTTCATTGTTTGCAGCTTTTTCAAAGCGGGCAAGAATTGTACACCATTTGCTGCAAATTAGCTGAGGCACTTCAGAGTGTCTAGTTAGTTCTAAGCCGAAAGCTTTGGCTTGGGTCAGTTTCTCCTGCGGCCCATCATTCATATGCAACACGTTGTCCAATTTTTCCTCCAATTGTCTCACAGAGGCGGCTATGCCAGCTGCCAAGCCGTCAGCCGCGGCTTGCACTACATATTCTCGCAGCCGAGGGTTACTGTCAGAACTTTCACCATAAACGGGTTAATGGGCTCAAACACATTTTCCGTGGCCGGCTCAGCATATGGTGGCGGCGCAGTTGGCGACATAAACACATTCAAATTTGCCCCTTTGTCATTCCTTGCTTCTATCATACTCTTCCTAAAAAGTTTTAATGAACTACCCATAGCCAACATTCTAGCATTAACCATCATCTGATCCACTTTCCTACAGTTTACTCTGACTTTTCTCCCTCTCGGAGACACCCCATATGTCCTCCGTACTTCTTTGTCTAACAACTGTCGTTTCTTCACAAATGCTAACTCTACCTCTTTCATCAAACAAACAGCGGTCGATAACGAAGGAAACCATCCTTCCTCACAACAAGTTCTTATCCAATTATTCAACAATAGTTTCATTCCATCTCTATTTTTTTGCAGGCATAATCCCCACACATACTTCACACGCATTCTTAACCTGAGCACTCAACAAGTTCTGACCATGGTTTGGAAGAACATGTAGGTCAAACCATTCAGTATTGCGGTCAAATTCACCCTCCAGTTCTATATTATTTACTTACTTCCTTATTTATTATTATATTCAATTATTATTAATTTTATTAATTCAGTGACGTCTCACTTGTGGTACCACAGTTCAATAGGCCTTTTATTTATTCAAAAACATTGCTTATCCCCCCTCCAAAAAATAAAATAATAATAACAAACAAACATGTAATGCCTCAGAACTGCAAGGGCTTACGACCCCTCAGATTCCAAACACGGAACGGGATTGCCATGTGTTTTCCTCTAATAAATATGTCCGGACCTCTCGATTCCTTCACAGTGGCCGAAACTTCAACTTCTTATCCCAAAAATAAATGCCTCAGAAATGCAAGGACTTACGACCCCTCAGATTCCAAACACGGAACGGGATTGACATGTGTTTTCCTCGAACAAATATGTAATACCCCAGAAATGCAAGGATTTACGGTCCCTCAGATTCCATTACGGAACGGGATTGTCATGTGTTTTACGTAATTTAGTAAAACCACTGCTTCAATCTGTACTCACATCTATCTCTTATTGCTGTTCACTCAGCTGCGCACAATACAACGTAACGTTACTTCCGTATCAAAGACTTAGGTTCCTAGGATTCTAAATAGAACGAAACCGCCTTGTATATTTTAATGTCTTAGTAAAATCCAAAACCAAGGACTTCGTGTTTCTGAGATTCCGTAACGGAACGAAACAAACTTGTATTTTAAACTTTACTAATACCTGTTCACCTAGATCTCATGTACAATTTAGTCAAAATTTAGATGACGTGAAAACAGGTTTTAGAGTTCACAACAGGCAGAAATTCACTACGAGGATTAGTGTCCTCTTACCGTACAATTAATTTTGGCGCCAGAAGTTCTGTCTGTCGATAAAAACCCTTCAACCAGCAGATCACGTCGGGGTCACCATCTTGTTGGAAAACAATCCTTTCGTTTTTCCGCGTGTTCGTAAAATCAGACTGGAGATCGGTGAACAGTTCCTTCGAAGGATTTCTTTTACAGAAATTTCTGGACAAAGCACAAGATTCAGCCAATCGCCATGAATTCCCCGTGTGTCTGTCTCGCCCCTCCCACTTGTAGTCGTTCTTATAGTTTCCGCATAGCAGCCCCAAAAAAAAACCTCCCCTTCCTCCTTTGCTGCCCTTAAGCCCCGCCCCCCTCGCAAGCAAGACAGACAGTACTCAATACACATTGACAGATGGCCGATTGATGTGGAAATAATCTAGGTTCAGACAACCTGGCACCCCGACAGATGGCCAACCAGGCGGAAACACAGTATGCCAGACATCCTGGCACCTTTGCAGCAAATAAAACTTTACAAAGGAATCGATTATAACACATTTTCTCCCCCGAAACAGATGGCTAATTAAGTGATAAAATGTGGAAGGAAGAATCTTCAAACGTTCCGTCACATTATTACCCTCATCAAGCTTTACTGAGGAAATTAAAACAGTTATGACTAAATCTAAACAGTTATAACTAAAATCAAAACAGTTATTATTAAATTGAAACAGCAGAATGTCCAACAATGTGAAGAGAACATTCCATTAATGTGGTTTACGGACCTTGACCTCCAGTAACCTGAAGTTCAGTACTCCCTGACCTCGATTACAAAGGCTTCCAGATGCCATTAAATTGTTGCTTCCGCACTGGCAATACTTCAAAGCACCTCTTGAGATTAGCCAAGATTCCTCAATAAAGCTGTCGGGCTTCTATTAACCTGGCCAGGTGTGCTCTGGCATTAATCAGTTCCCGGGCATCAATCTGGGACTCCGGAGCTGCCAGTTGACATGTTGACTGGAGCGAGGTTGGCCAAACTCTGGCCTGAACAAGACACAAGCATTCCAGGTAGGAGGTCACCAGGTAGAAGAATGGATGGCGTTATGGAGTGGAGGGTTTTCCTGTTATGGTCTCTGTGTGCTCTAGCTGCTAGTAATTATGGATAGTGGTTCAGGCCATCCGTCAGGGACAAGCGGCGGGCAGATTGATATCAGCAAAGAAGCCCGGTCCCGTTATTTTCATCCCCTCTAGTACACTTAAGCTCCTCAGGATGTGATTTGGGAAATGGCGAGCCCACTCATCCATCAAGTTCTCGCTTTTTCGGTTCCCAGTGGAAAGTAGCAGCACACCCCTGCATGGGCTCGTCTGGGTGCCAACATTCTACAGGCCCTTACACACACACACACACACGCATGCACGGACACACGCACGCACGCACTCAGAGTAGAGCTGGCATTAATTTACCGGTTTCTTTCGCAAAGAACCCAACATCACTGTGTCTGTGTGCTTCTGCATCTTGCTCTTGTTTACAGAGACACTGTAATACAATTCCAGACATTTGCTATTACTGTTTAAGATTTGAATTAACATTACATTTAGTGTCTCCTTGTGCAGCGGTGGAGAATCTAGGTCCTACAGGGAAACGAGATGCCAGTTGAGTAGAAGCACTTGTGGCTAAAGCCAGTCTGTGGCAGGGTATTCACTTTCTGTACCTGGATTCTTCACTTTATTTGTCTTATGGTTTCTTCCATCCGGTGTTTGCTGCACCAAAATGACAAATCTGTATCTTTAGCAGCATCACCAAAGCAGGCACATTTGCTGATGCACATAGAACTGAAAAGAAAATGACAACAAGTTTGAACGGGACCTGAGAGCAAGATTATTTTAGTTAACGAAAACTAACGATAAAACTAAAAGTAAAATTCAGAAAACAATGTCGTTGACGAAATAAACACCAAAATGAACTGAAACTACATTTTATGATTACAAAACTAATAAGTCTTTGGTACTGTTATTAATTTATTTATATATTTTTTGAGAGCTCAATATTGTTCATTCTGTAATTTTACCGATTCGACATGTCATCATCATTGCCCTCTTTTTTTGTTTTTGTTTATTTTTTTATATATATTTTTTATTTTGTATGTGCGTGAGTATGTGCATGTGTGTGTGTAAGTGTGTGTATGCATGTGTGCATGCATGTGTGCATACGTGTGAGTGTGTACTCATTAAAAATCCCATACCGTTCACCTAAACCGAATACTTCAGAATCCAGCTAGAGTCGTGAGGTTGTCAGGAGACCCGAAGAAGGATCAAAGGAAAGAAAGGAAAGTGAAATCCAGCACCGACCAGACATCAGCCTCCACCTATTCAACGACCAGAGGAAGAAGCAGATTGTGTTTGAATTTCGATAGATGCTGGTGTGGTAGATCTGGCATGCATGAAAACCTCCACCAAAGAAGGGAGCCGTCGACCCCGGCCAGGACAGAGCAAGCACAACCCCCCAGGGCCTCCCAGGCCATGGCAGCGCCAAGGGACAACCCCCGGGCCCCGCAGGGGCCACCGGCCAGAGAGCAAACCCAGGAGCCAGGAGCGCCCCCCAGCCCAACGCAGCAGGACGGCAGGCCTGCCAGGCACCCCTCCGGCCCACAGCCACCGCTTCCCCCACAACCCCCCGCCACCCACCCCAACCCAGCCCCAGCCGCCCCCAGGCCCCCAAACACCCAGACCCCCCGTAACCCTGTTACTGAGTTCACCAGCTCGCCGACTGGCGAACTCTACCCCTACACCGTGAATGTGACCCCACCCAGTGTATATACAAGTGTGTGTGTGTGTGTGGTGCATTAAAATTGGGAGCAGGTGAGATGGAGCAGAGGGAAATGATACCCCCCCCCCCCCCGCTCCGATCCACCTGCCTCCCAGTACTGTTATTAATTTAATGCATGAACCTTTGAGGATAATTTTTAAATTGTATTTTAAGTATATTTATTTTGATATTAACCAGAATAAGGACATTTGAAAGTGTGTCACACAGAAGTGATGTCATCTAGCAGCAGCCAATAGAAAAGCACTTTCAGATGACGTCGCTCCTGGGCGACAATTTTGCGTGCTTGACTTTTGCCTCCAATGGCTCAGCTCACCTGCTTTTTCAGCTGAAACGCAATGCTAGGTAAGAAATGTGTTATTATTATTTTTGTTCATTTTACCATGGTGTTTATTAAATATTGCGCACAAGTAATACAAGTTAAAAAATAAAAATAAAATAAAAACGAAAACTAATACTGAAACTAACTAAAACTAAACAAAAACAAAAAACAATTAAAATAAATAAAACTGATACAAACTAACAGAACCACCCTGAAAGCTAATTAAAACTAACTCAATTTAAAAAACAAAACTCAAAACAAAATACAAACTAACTAAAATGAAAATTCAAAAACTATAATAACCCTGCCTGAGAGTAGAATCGCGGCCACTGTGGGGAACATTTAAATGTAGATTAAGGGTAACTGTTGTCGCTGATGATGATGCAAGAGGAGCGTGGGAGGTGACTACTGACTTTGGTTTAATTAGAAAATAATAACCACTTGCAATTTCCTTTACTTAATTACAATCAGCACACTGGCATGTTAATGACTTCCTCCTCGCTCATTGGGTGGTTTTAGGCCAAGTTGACATTTGTCGGCTGTGTTATGTTAAACTTCTTACCTGTCAAAAAGCTGAGAAACAATTGCAAAAGTCTCAAGTCAGGGCCAGAAACACAGCTTTGGCAGCGTTTTGACGAGCAAATGAGAGCTCGCCCATCTGCTTACGACCGCCCCGACACAGCTGTAAGATGCAACACGGCTGTGAGGGCGGGTGTTTGTGCAGCAAGATTAGTCTAATCTTCTGATTCAAAGTTATTTTCAGTTTTGATGAGATGCTTGTTTACCTAATTTACCACGTGGCTTTCGTCCCAGAGTATAGTATTTTCACGGCGCTTTGCTGGCACAGGCCTTGCCGGCACACCGTGCTCTTTTCTACTGTTGTGCTCTCTGTCCTTGTCAGGCCGGCTGAATTGATGACCACGACAATTATAAGCCAGTCAATCAGTGGCTTGAATGAAGAGCCGGGCCGAGATGCATCTCATGAATATTGAATGTGCATTTCTGCTACAGCCTTAAAGCTGCTTTGCACATATATTGCACGATGAATTGTTGTGACACCGCCTTGTCATTTGTCACACCCGTGTGCGGTATTTGGCATTTTGACGGCTCTTCTTCATTCAGGAATTTGCGGCTCTACTAAGAGAGGTAAAAAAAACAAGTGTTATCCCATGCGTCATGAACAAGTATCGGCTGAATTTTGGACTATTGATGGACAAAGGTGCACTGTAGTTCATATTTGATGCTGCTTCTTGATTTAGTCATGATTACCTCTGTTAAGGAGATCAGCGTTGGCCTATGAACAAGACATCACAAAATGTTTCTGCTTGGACAAAGGTAGATTCAAGATGAGATTTTCCATGTCTTGCACTGCAAGTGTATCAAATCAATGGGTAGGTTTTGATATCGCATCGGAAGATTACATTTTACGTCCTGCTACAAGTATGTCAACACATTGATATCATAGCTTGTAGTCGGACACAACTGTGAAGTTCAGATGGGAACTTTCACCGGTTCTTTTATCTTGAATGCTCGTTATACTAATAATACCAAGGAGACTGCATATTCTCAGTTGAACTATTTACTCGATGCCAGAAAGATCGTGTACACAGCTGTGGAGCCTTATCTGTTGAATGCGTAAGAAGGTCTAATCTATTCAAAATAGTCTCGACCTTTATACTGTCTTGGCTGCCCACCCATATGGGGGACGGTTCAGCCCAGCCCATGTGAAAATGTGTGACCTGATGGTCTTAACTGCTTTCAACTGGAAAGTGGGCCAGAGTGCAGATAGATAGAAAGGACGCCAAGCCAGGACAGGTCACAGTGACACAACGGCCTAACTCAAGTCAACTAATCTAACACAACCAAATTGAATCTTTTTCAACCACACAATACTAACTAAACCCGTACATTTGATATTTGTAGTAGGCCGGTAAAATCTGTTCCAACCATACCAAATTCTACATGCTGGTTTGTGATATGCTTTTACTAGAACACTTACAAAATCTTCCTCAACCATATCAACTCATATGTCATGATTTGATGTGCTTATCATCAGACACTTGAAAAAAAATTCTCAAACCTGCACGTCAATTTGGTATGCTATCAGACATTTATTGCGATTGTAAAGATTCAGTAATCAATTCTAAGTTCCTAATGGCAGTGTCCAAGACTTTTAACTCTGTTTGCATAGCATCAGTATGCAGGCACACTCTCCATTTGAAAGCACTGTCGGTGGTCACAAGGCTCAGTGAAGAAATACTTTTAAACAGAATCAGTTAAATGTGTGAATTTGGCGATGCCCCGCTCGCATTTTTTCACTTCATTTAGCACCTCACTCATTCCGTCGCTTCAAATCCAAATGTGTGCTCACAGAAGCGGTGCTACGTATCAATACATGACTGCACATCTCACCTGCAAAGGGCTTATTTATTTATGTATTTATTTATTTATTTTATTGAGCTGACTCTTTATTCCCAGCAAGGCAGCCAGTTCAGGGATCCGCTTCATGAAATCTGCATTTAGATTGAACACGAGTAGAATCCTCCCTGTTAGGCCTCAAATGCTCATCTTGCGGAGCTAAACTGCATCGTTGATGATGTTTGGCTGCTCGAGCGCCAAATGAGGGAAGTGGGATGATGATGATGATGATGTCAGGTGTAGTCAGAGAGTCTGCAGGGGCGAGCGCTGGTGTTAGTTGCACGGGTCAGCGAAAGTGGTTTTTAATAGGCCTGACCGAGGAAATCTTGCTTTTACAATAGCGGCGGGTTTTTTAAGTTTGCCAACATAGCACTTGGATAACAAAAACAAGCTCAGGGTTTCTGAAGCTTTTTTCCCACAATGAGATCAAACAACCTTTGCACTTCATCCCCTTCACTTAGTGTCCTCTTTCATACAGTGTCTGTGCTGTCCTGCCATGTGACTATGTGCTGTTAGACAGCCAGTGAACTTAGAAGGAAAACTCCGCACACAAGGTGTATTTTTCTTGCTTTATGAAGTTGCATTGCTCTTACAGACACATCAAATATGAATGTAAAAGTATATCTATGTAGTAACTGAAACAGAAAGAAGAAAAATATACAGTATGTTACTAATTACATAGTACAACATATAAGTAACCAGCTAATACTGCATTAAGTCTATGAGTACTCACAACGATGAATGTCTTCCAAGGCTCAAGTGTCTGGAGCTCAAACGTGTTGTATATTGTTGGATTATTAACATTGTTTTTCTGTTTCAATTTATATTTTTCAAAGTGTTTTTGATTTTAGTTAGATATGTTACAACTGTTCCCCATATGTTAGTTAGTCTGTGGTCTTTGTCCTCTCCCCTGGGGAAGTGAGGTGTCTGATTTAATCTAAATAAGAGGTGTCTGGACAACAGGGCCGTCTGCGGGAGTCTCTGGTGCGAGGATGCTCCATAGGTCAATTGTTTATCTAGGAGCCAATTATTTACCCACATCTGTTGAGGACTAAAATAACTCAATGGGAGATGGCCTGATTGTATTTCGCTTTGCTGACAGAACAAGATCAAAGTGTTTGCCCACATCCTGAGCCAGAGATAAGGAGAGGGGGTGTGTAGACTTGTTTTGACAGGAAATGTCACATGGGGGGCTATGCCTGGAAGGGCAAATGGTACTTCCTTGCCGATGAAGGGGGTGGGGTGTTTTGTGTATATATGCATGCATGAACTTTGAGAAGAACACATTTGTGGGTGAGCTGCTAGGATTGAGCAGCCCCTAATTTGTCTTTCAGATTCTGAAATAAAAGCTGGCAAACTTGTTCACAGATTTCAACTTTGAATTTATTTGAACACGCAGAAATCAAGGACTGATTTCCAACAATATATTCTACACACCAAACTGAAAAAATAGTGTCCTACAAAGAGGAGAATTATGTAAAAACTCCACTATTAGTGATTGATGCTTTTTCAGTACTAACAAATCAAAACGCACCACTAAACGAGGATGTCTCACAATTTTTTCACATCAGTTTGAACACTTCACACTATAAAATACACTCTACTAAACTAACTTATCTTTTAGCAAATATGAACTTAAAACGTAGGGGATCATAAAAGGAGTATGATGTCTCCAGCTAGTTCAATTTTAGAGTGGCAAGGTATGGATGAGTGTGTTCCTGTTGGAGAACACGGACGCGTATTCCAGTTGACTGGTTTATTTATTGTGGTCTTCAACAACACAAAGAAAGAATAATCAACATATACAAGATACAAATAATAAACTTAAATCTAGTGTACAGCATGTACAAGCTTCACAGTCACTGTATTGCTATTGAGCAATTAAATAAGCAAGCACATCATTCTACTGTCACCTCATTCAGTAATTAAACAACCAAACACAAAATAAACAATCCATATTCGCGTGAAGCGCATCATTAGCTTCGTTAACATACTAACCAAAACTATAACTAGCCCGGACTGACGTGACATTATGCACGGACATACATGTATGCTATACTGCACAACAAACTTTGAATGGACATTATAGGTGATTTAACACACTTTCTGGCATCTACACACAATAATAAATGTTCAGGAATACAGCCAGTCGGTAACTGTGAGGGTTTCATGGCTCAAGAGAATGCTGGCTGCTTCGAGCGAGAGCAGAAAACAAGCAACTGCGTCACTCGCATTCGGCACGGCACTCGTTCAATGACCGCTAAACAGAGAAGGAAATTTGAAACAAAAAGGAAACTTAAACAATGCACAAACACTAACCATTGCAAACAGTTATTGAACAATGTGGGCTTTCTAACACAGCCACCCCCCGACTGTCTGTATGGACAGTCAAATCCAAGGTAGAAAGAGCACTCAAGTTTGAGGAATATTATCTTTGTCTTCAATTTTGGGGAGTGTGACCAAGCGAGCGACTGCTCGAATGTACATCTGATCCTTTACTTTAACTGCAGCAGTCAATCAGCTCCATGGTAAGTAGTTGTCACTGTCCCAACCGGCCATAAAGCTCATGGAAGCTGTGGATCGACAATAAGGACCACTTGGTTTGGTGTGATACTGTTCTCATCTTTCTGCCAGTTCTGTCTTTCTTGTAGGCTGGGCAGGTAGTAGCCAATGAATTTGGACCAGAAGTGGTCGACGAGAACTTGACTGTGTCTCCATCTGCGATTCCCGAGGGTGTTACTGGAGTCATAAACAGTTTCAGGGAGGGATGCGTCGTATCGTTCCATTAGTAGAATGCTAGGCGTGATGGGATCATGATCCTCTATGTCAGAGGAGACGTAGCCGAGGAGTTTAGCATTCAGGATGCCTTCAACTTCCACCAAGACGGTCTGGAGTACAGCTTCAGGCACAGTTCGTTCCTTTAAGGGCATTCTTCACTGACCTTACCTCTCGTTCCCATATGCCACCGAAGTGGGGAGCACAGTTATTGAAAAATGTGGGTTTTCTAAAGGAACTTATTTATAATTTGTAATTTTTTTGTGAAATATAAAATGAACTAATGCCTCTTCGCCAGAAGACATGACAGTGTCCAAAAATGTCAGTCGATGTAAAAGTGTATTTGTCCACAAACAAAAACACACACACACACACACACCCCCACCCCCCCACCCCCACACACCCCCACCCACAAAACCCCAGCAGAATAAAGATATTATTTTTGCAGTACTTTACTGTAGTATCTGTGACTTTGAGTGTGTATTTAGCTAATTTACTTGGAGGGGGGATCTTTTAATGTCTCACGATTCAATTCGTTTACGATTTTTGGGTGTGCGACAATGATTTTTGCATCAATTTGTAAATGTTCAAGGAATCGTAATGATCTACTCCAGTCTGAACCACTAATGCTAATTAGTGCGCTCCTGGGCGACTTTTTCCTTCTACTCTCTAATGTGGCTACAACTTAACAGTGTATCAGACCGCGTGGAACCACACTGCCCCCAAGTGGCCAAATCAGGTACAACATGAACAGCGCTCCCAAAAAAGGTATGCACAAACAAAGGGAAGACAGTATAAAATAATTTAAATAAAATCGATTTTGGGACATTTAAAATCGATTCTGAATCGTACTAAATAAGAATTGTGATTCATATGAGAATCTATTTTTTGGCACACCCCTATAATTTACCCGATGTTGGGCCTGATACCACCAACAAAGACGGAATAATGTCAGCAAAACCACCATGTGCATCCTTTTCAGATTGTGAGTTCTCCCATAGCAGTAACTTTAGTGCAGTAAATTATAGAGTTCCTTCTTCCCGGCCTTCACATGTTTACTAGTTTGTTACCAGAGTCGACTTCTGCGAGCAGCGTTACGGTGATGGACTAATGATGCATTATGAAGTAGCTCCACTAAAGCTTCTTACTAGTATCTGCTGCTCTTACTTCATTAATAAAAGAGAAATGAGCGCATACTGGGAATTAATGTATAGAAACCATTTTGGTTTTGATCATGCAAATCCGCTGTGAGCGGCAGTGATAAAATTACAAGCATGTTGTTTAATTGCAGCTAATCAAGAACGGAGACGCGGTGTTCACAACCCGCCCATGCGCTGCTCCAGTTGTCGTACGGCAAAGTGCTCTGTCATTCATTTTCATTAAGTTCAATAAGCGAAGCCGACATCTGCCGTATTAAAAATGTAATTATCAGAATTCATAAATACATAATTGCCACCACCTGCATAATTGATACGCGCTAATGCAAAATGCGGAAGGTATGAACCTCCATTTAGCAGGTGCGTGCCACATGAACAATAGGTGAGCTCCGGAGTGTTAATTGAGCCAGCACGTGATTACCGGGCTTGGGAAAATGTTCATCACACAAGACTGATCCTTCATTAGCCGCCTCATCCATATAAAGTGTCGTTCGACGACCACCGCTATAGGTGAGGAATAACCTGGCCACGACTCGTCATTTGTTGCTGGGATTTGAGAGGAATGACCTCACCTGGGAAGCGAAATGGCGACGAAGGCACGCGCCGGCCTAAAAATCTCATTATCTTTATGGTGATGAAAACGTTAGCTGATGCGGGATGCATCGTGTGGTGATAGAGAAGCGATGTGTCCATGTGTCTTCGTAACCAGCTGCCTTTCAATTAATCCTCCCTTTCATTCAACTAATATCACGCCATGCATATGATGGAAGCGCTTGTGCAAGGAGTCAGGGAAGCGTGCATGTTTGAGTACGCTATAGGAGGCAATTGTTCAGCCGTAGGACCGTTTGCCGTCCTTCCTTGCTGTGAGTTTTCTGATATAATCCGAGGAGCCAGTCAGCGAGCTGCGACACATCAGGCCGCATTATCCAAAAATTCTCGTCTATGCCCAAGGCTCAGCTGTGTCGGGAGCGTGCGTTGGCGTTGGAAGCCTGTCCTCGAGGAAGCCTAATTTTTCATCAGGTGACACACCCAACACATGCTTATTTGTGTGGGGCAAAATATTGATATGACATTATATTGCGTCGTTTGCATATTATTGGTACTGCTGGTGTCTGTCTGCACACTGAATGACAAGTTAAATCGAATCGAATTGATCGATGTTTTGATCAATACTTTGCATGAAAACGACCAATGCAATGCAAACGGGTCTGATTACGTTGTTATTTATTTATTTATTTTTTTTTTTTAAGTGCCAAAGCGCTCGCTAAATGCACAAACTATTTCAGCAGCTTGCACCTTTTCCACCTCCATAGAAGATTTTTCAATGGATTATCATTTGAACTCTTTTCTTTGGAAAAACTATTACATTGTAGCTCTGACAAAAATACAGCTAACGATGTCTTGACTTTGTTTTAATAAAGCGACAACACGTTTTCCCTGATCCACTTTTCGATTGTGTTCACTGTATTACTGTTGATTCACACAGTGTGTTTTCTCTTCCCTGCACATGGCAATGTACTTTCCCCTCCGCTTTTCCTATCCAAACCCTGTGGGACACCATTGTTGGGGGTACATTTTAAACCAACCAATCCTTTGAATTATCTCTGTGCCTTAATTAGGCCCTGTCACTGCACAGCCAGTTGCTTCTCCTAGTCCATTTCCACTGCCACTGCACTTATCCACACTTGCAATAGGATATTTTGTAAGACTAGCTCGATACCAGCATACACACACACACATACACAGACATATATATATATATATATATATACATACATGGTGTCAAAATTTGTGTGGTATTTTGAGTTAATTTAAAGTTCCTTTAACTCCACAATTTTTTTTTTCAATGCGCGATTAATGACCTCCGCTTACCTGGAAAGCCTGTACTGGGGGAATTCCAGTTGCAACGCAGCAGACACGTCCACGTCAAAATTTAACAGTAATAAATGTAATAATAATGCATGTATTTGTGGAGCCTGGGGTCAAGTTGTATTTTACAATTTTAGAAATGTGCAGAACTTCACAAGTTATTTCATGTTAAAGATTAGATAGCTCTTAATATGAAAATAAAAATGCACTGAGCTGTCATCAACGTCTTATAAATTAAAAAAAATGACCTAAACACAAATCAATATCACACTCGTTTTTTACAGTACAGTACATCTTTTTAATTCAATGTTCATGGTTCTTTGTATAAATAAAATAATTACTAATCTTGAATGTGGCGACTTCAGATTATGAATAAATAAACGAGAATTTGGATTTTATCCGTTGTGTTTCTCCAAACTGAAAGTAAACAGAACGTGGTGCCCCTATAGGTGATTGAAGGAATTACCTCCTCAAGCGGCAATCAAATTACTAATTCATCCAAAAGACAACATCAATTATCGCTACAGAATGGTGCCCCTTGGTGAGGCTTTTATTTAAAAGAATGTCCACTCGAACATACATGTTTTAGGCTTTTGAAAGACTTTCACGCAGCGTGTTTATCATTGGTATTCGCCCGAGTGTAGAGTTATTTTGATAGCATAGAACTGCATTGATTTACCCTTTTTAGCGTCTATCTAGCCGCTATCTTGTGTGTAGTAACATCTTAGGTGAGCTGCAAGTGTGGAACGAGAGTGTAGCAGGATTGATTGAGAAAACGAGAGCCAGTATACTAACTTGTATGTGAATACGACATGATAAAACTCAAGTTGGCAATTTGTAAATTTCAGCTGGCTGAATTTGAAGTTGTGCGTTTGTTTTGTGTTTCCGGAACGTGTAGGAAGTCAGGTGACGGCCGCCGTGCAACACCTTGACGAGACTCGAGTTACGTGCCCGAGATTAGCTACCCTTGAGTGATGTAACGACATTCGAGCCATTGCCCCGTTTCCTCCCGCACCTAACGTGTAGGAGAAGTTGTGAGTCGTGAGTGTGCTTTCCGTAAACCGCCAACTCCGAATTAGCTCACTGTGAGCGGGTTAAGACAGGGAAGCTAAGACGTTAGCTGCATACCTGTGTGTGTGTGTGTGTGTGTACGCATTTCCATGAGATGGCGCCATAGTCCTTGTGAAGTTTGAGCTGCGTGGTTTGTGGGGGCGTGGAGTTGAGTACCTCCCCCCTTTGTCTCTCGAAGCCATCTTAGGTTGACAGGTTGTCAGTCAAGCGTTGGCTGCGAGACAAGCAACATCAAGCTCCGATCTGCTCATCATTGCCTGTCAATCAAACCACTGCTGCCGTTTACAGCCGGTGGCCGCTCCGCGGTTTAAGCTAGGCTAAGTGCAAGTGCTAACCCACTACTCATTGCTTTGCAAAATTAACTACATGTTGAGCGTTTTCCCCCTCGAGTGGCGTTAGCTTTCAAGAGGCTCGCAAGATCATAGTGTTTATCCGCGTCCTTTTAAACACACTTGTAGGCTTAACTGTCTGCTTGTGTTTAATTATTACATTAATAATCAACCGCGTTCTAGCCTTCTAAGGTCCCATCCACACGAAAGTAAGTTTCAATGTATCCTCACAAGTTTCTTATCGTTCAGGCCGTTCGTCCACACGATGGTGCGTTTTCAGAGCTTGAAACCGATCACATTTGAAACCGGGCTCCAGAGTGGAAAGATTTCAAAACGCGCCCCGTACGCGTCCATCTGGACACCATATGCAGGATACTCCTCCAGTGATGATGAGCTCGATGAAGACGCATTGTCGCAGATTGATGACGTATGCGCGAATTGTCACGTGACTGCCCGCGAATTGTTAGTCTGTCAACAACAATGGCGGATAGCCATGTCGTAGTCATTTTGTACAGCCTCCCTAGCTTGCTTTTGCTTTTGCAGCAAAATATTTTGCTTCTTTATTCCCACGTTTAACAACCAGTGTTGTACTTAAATCACCCGCCATTGTCACTTCTCCTGTGTTCATCTTTTTCATGTTGTTTTGATACATGCAAAGCCATGTTTGTTCTGTAGATTGCAATAAAGTTAGAAAAAAAGGGTTTGTCTTCTTTGCTGATTCTTCTTCTACTCTTTCCCTGTGGCTGCGCTAAAGCACCACTCAAGACTTATACATTACAGCCGTTAAACGTCATCAGCGTCTTCTTTTGGACACACGCAAGTCTTGAGATACTTCTGTGTGTACGAGATTTGTTTGAGGAACGAAGCCGACTTCCTAGTCTGATAGGTGGCATAGTGACAGCACCACGGCTGTATAAACAAACACGCTGGGGCCAAACCAATTAACAGGATTACTTGCACTGCTGTGATTTTTTTCCTCCTGTTTGATCTAGTTTATATTAGTGCTACTGTTAACTGACTGTATCCTTGCCTTAACACTTTGCTGTCTGTCTGTTCTTTTAGTGTGTTTTTTTTAGTTTGATAGTCAATTATTTCATTTTTCCCTCTTTCATTTTTCTGTTGTGTCTTAGTCAATAAGGTGTGAGTTCTAAAAGCTACTATTAGGAAAGCAGCTTGTATGTATATATATATATATATATATATATATATATATATATATATATATATATATATATATATATATATATATATATATATATATGTATATGTACAGTTCTACCATTTTTCAGCCCTGAAACCCATCCATAAAGGGACATTTGCATAGAACTGTATTGACACTCCAATCATTTAATTTGACTAAGGCTATTAATCCATTTTAATTTTATTTCCCTTTCCTGTTTTGTTTGTTCAATGTAATTTTGATTTCAACTTTAAAATCGACTTTCCCCACCCCTCCAAAAAAATTGACGTTGAATTTTTATTTTTATTTTTTTTGCGTTTGAACCAGCTTTTGGGTTAGTCTTTGTAACACGAGTTAACTGTTGTTACCCCTTTCCCATTTATTAGAGCTACTCTTTGCCGAGTATATATATATATATATATATATATATATATATATATATATATATATATATATTAGAGGTGTCAGTTGTTTACATTTTTTATTGTAATTTATCACATGACTTCAATTATTAACTGACGATTAATCATACATTTTATATCTCAATTTATATCTAAATTTACAATAAAATATACACAACTTTTTTTCCTAATTTAAATTGGGTTGCATTTTTTTCCCATTAATACAGTAATTTCAAAACAATTAAATACATTTTTTAAAATATGAAAGAAACCAGAAATGATCGACGTGTTCTAGAGAAATCTAATTTTAAACAAGAAGTAACTTGCGAACATCTGCACATTTTAAAATAGTAAAATACAGCTTGACGCTAGCCCCCCAAATACATGCAATATCATTTAATTTATTAATGCAAAATTGTGTTATAGTGACTTCTTTTCACGACGTTGCATGTTTTTTTTTTGTGTGTGTTAAGTTCTTGGATGCGCTGTAACGCTGTTCTACTGCAAGCGAACACATCAACACTTTCACTTTAACCCTTACGAGCTATTTTGTGGAGTTGCTGGCTAAAACATGCTTCACATTGAAGAGGGTCTTCTGCCCAGATTTAGTTATAACTGTTTTAATTTTTTATTTCCTCAGTATAACTTTTATTTGTGGATGTGTCTTTGTGAGTGATGTCGCAATTTCAAAGTGTCTGTAATCAATGATGTTTTTAATGTCTGTAATCAATGATGTTTTTAAAGTCTTATCGTCATGACTGGGACCTAATCTATTTCCACAACAATGGGCCATTGTCTGTGGTTGAAGTGTCTGTAATCAATGATGTTTTTAAAGTCTTATCGTCATGATTGGGATCTCATCTAGTTCCACAACAATGTGATCAATGATGTGTTTAAAATCTTATCGTCATGACCGGTGAACTCCAGGTGGGCTGTTTGGAGGGGGCGTTGTGGTACCGCCCCTTCAAGATAGCATAAGAATGTTGTGAGTCCGCTATAACTACACACTTGCGAGAAGCTGCAGCAATGTTCTGTAAACTCGCTTGTGTCCGGAATATTCTGTAAAAATAAAACCTTCGAAGAAACTGTTCACCGATCTCCAGCCTGTATTCGGATAACCAACATTTTCACTACCCGAAAGAAAATGAACACGCGAAGAAAAAGATTATTTTCTTCAACAACATCGAAAGATCAAGTGGCTTGGGGTCACTCGAAGTGACAAGACGGCGTCCATTCGGCTCTTGGCTCTCACAGGGTTGAGAGCCCATGGACACCTCTTGGAGAGAGAGCTGGAGCAATCGTTAGCTCGTTGCTAACGGCTAACCGAGTGTGTTCTTTCAAAGCAGGGAACGGGTGGAAGTGCTACACAGTCTAAATCTGTTTCTGTCTGTTGATCCGGGTCTGTACAGAGGACTATCCTTTTCAATCCGTGCATTTTGATAATTTGCTCACATTTGGAATGAAGCTAATTAACATGTGGCATGTGGGGCTCTCTAAAGGCAGAATTGTACACAGACAACAAACCTGACCACTGACCTGTGCAAGCAATGATTTATGTGTGCCATGCTGTGGTTTTTGTTTTTCGATAAGAACATCAACACTTTCAAGTGTGGACTCAATGGGGCTGTCTGTCTTCCAGTCATCTTCTCTTGTGTCATTCTTGCAGCAGGTCTGATGTGCCTGGCTGACACATGACAATCTCATTTCCATCCAGGCGTGCTTCCTCGCTATCAGGCGGAGGGGCTTTGCCGTGCAATTGCTGTAAGTGTCACATTAAATCCCAGCCGACGAGGCGAGAATGGCAGGATGACAGTGCAGCCCATTCACTAGCGTCATTATCTCCACGGTTGACACCCACGGATAGAAATGCGCCGCCGTTGCGTGATCCTTGCGGCATCCCCGAGCACTCTTCCGTCTGACACTCGGTGGGATTCGCTCGACGGCTATAAAGAGACGCAGTCTCCCGCGCTTGACAGCGGTGACGGCAACGGTCGCACCGACTCTGATCAATCAAGTCAAAATTATGATGACAAGTCTGACTGCGGTGCTGATGATCAATACCAGAGCCATGCTGCGGGTGATGCGTCGGATTTGGGCTTAGAAGTCTGCTCCAACACAAGCAAGGTCAAATCCACCTGTTGCATGCCAGAGCAGCAGGTAGCGCTTTAACCACTTACTGTAAGGCTATTTTAACCAATCAGACACCTGAAGACAGTCAGGAAAAGGCATTGAAATAATGGGGAATCAAGGAATTTTAATTAGTGAGGATTTATAAGTCAAGAGTTCCTTTTTTTGAAAGAGAGAGAGAGAGAGAGAGCTCAGTATTGTTCATTCTGTAATCTTACCGATTCAACATGTCATCATCATTGCTCGCTCTTTGTGTGTGTGTGTGTGCGGGGGGGTGTGCGCGTGTGTGTGTGTGGGTATGGGTGTGTGTGCGTGTGCGTGTGTGTGTGTGGGGGTGTGGGTGTGGGTGTGCGTGTGTGTGCGTGTGTGTGTGTGTGTGTGTCGCATAAAAAATACATAGGAGGGCGTGGTGGCGCGGCAGGGATACAGATGGGGGTTCGTAGCACTGCATATTACTGCGGTCTTTCCCAACCGATAGCTCCCCACCCCGACTCACCCACCCCAACTTACCCACCCCGACTCACCCACCCCTCCTAGTTGTGGGGTGCATTAAAATTGGAGGGGAGTTGCAGGGCGAAGACGGTGTGTTATGTGCCCTATGTGTCTATTTACAAATCTCTCGGTGGGGGCAGGAGGCGCAAACAGTCACATGAATAGCAACTAATAACAACTCAAATACTTGCGCATGTAGATGTGGGGAACGTGGGGTCTCGGGCAGGATCATTTGGTCTCGTTATGACTATGATTATGATTTTATATCAAAAATGCAATCATTTTGGTACTTGTTGCAAGAAAATTTTCCGACATGTTCTAGTCGCTCTTTAACAATAGTTAATTGTTCACATTGTTAACATTGCTTGTCTACCACATACTGTAAACTGGAGTATTCCTGGTGTTCAACCACCGAAACGGATGAATTCCCGTTTCAGCATTCAAATTCCAACTTCTGAAAGCTTGTTGACTGAGATTGGCATCCCTATCCGCACATCCAGTGCCTGTGAAGCCAACATCCCTCGTGACTGTTGTGAATGGAACCCGTAAATTACGGCGTCATATAACCCTGAGCACTGGACAACCCCACCGCAAAACAGATTCCCAAATGACCCAAAACTTCACTCACGCGAAGGAGAGTGTCTCCAACTCCATTTTGCGTTTAGCTGATGAGATTTTGTCGAGAGGCCAACGAAATAAGAAGAAAGCTTCCTCGTCGAATTACGGCACGGCTGAATAGTTTTTGAAGGCCTCATGATGGCGACGCTGGCGCAATGGCTTGTTTGAATGGAAGTGCTAGCAGAAAAAGGGAAAATGAATTATTGATTGTAATTACACAGGTCTGCGATTCCATTCGCTGCTGTGAGTGTGTGTGTGCCACCTGTTTATGGCATGTGCTTCATTCATGCCTGAAGTTGTTAACACGGACCATTTAGTTAGCACCACAGCTCAGGATTTTGGGAATAAAGAGCCTTAATAGGGCTCTGAAATACTAAATAGCCACTTGCAGTGTAGTTTATAGTTAAAATAGTCACGAATATACCAGACAACCTCAGCTACCTTGACGATCTTGAAGACAACCTCAAGCACAGGCAGCAAACTTGTGGACTGTGAAAGCCTGAAAGTAATGCACATACTCTTCGAAGCAGTAAAAAAATAAAAAAATAAAAATAAAAAGGAATTGTAATAAAATAAGAAGGGAAAGATTTGGAATGTGTCCTCAGCGCCCCCAAAAAAAGCAATTTTGGGTTTTGCTGTGACATTAAAGCCATAAATCCCTAAAAGTTTCAAGAGCACTTGAGAATTCCAAAATAATTGCCCCCCTTTTCTCAAAACTTCTTAAAAGCTGAAACATTTTTCTTCTTTGTTCCTGTTTTAATATGTAGCACGATGTGATGAATATTTCACTCAAGTAATCCGCAGACACAATTCCCATCCCGACGTTCCCCGCTGTAGAGGATGATGCAGTCATTATACAAATAAGCCATGGCGGTGTTTAATGCATACAACACATTTGCATGCCCCTTAAAAAGTTCCCAGTGAAAAACGCGCCAGATGTTACACAATCTTCCATCTTAAATTATAATTGCGGTAAAAATATGAGACAAAGACTCCGCGGAATTCTGTTTCGAGAGCACACATTTAAAACTTCCATCGTTAAACACACATTGAAATAAAAAATGAAACCAAAAAACAGGACTCTCTCATTGGGAATACTGATGAGACGTGGTTGTGATGCACATTGCAGTGACACAACACACATTTTCCCCCTTTTTTTACAGCTCCACAAAGTCCATCTTTTGGGACCTGCTGGGTATAAACAAAAAAGTGCAAAAAAGCAACAAAAATGGAATCAGTGTCACCATTGACTTCATTCAAGTTTTGAGGAAATCTATTGAAATTTAGGCGGCGAAGGCAGAAGAGAGTTTTCGCTGTATGTATTTAAATGTGGAGATGGAACGAGAAAGTGGATAAAAAGAGATAAAATGAAACGCCAGACTGCAGTGTGACCTCCTGTCTCTTGTACTTCAGTTCGTATACCCCGTTTGGACCCCACCCATTTGTCGATGTGTAGCGACTGGGCACTATGCGACTCAGAGATGAATCGAACTCCGGCGAAACTCCGAAAATGCCATCAGCTTAAATTCGAGACATGCACAATTTAAACTGCAATTTATCAGTTATCAGCGGTTGTAAATGGGAATAGAGCTCCGGATCATTGAATCAGGTGTGTTGGAGTTGGATTCAGGCCCTCGAGGACCGGACTCTGACACCTGTCCTCTTCTGCAGGGTCAGGGAAGATAGTGTAAGTTGAAGGAAAGATGGTTGGTGCCAAATACAGGGCAATCTTGAAAGAGAACTTGTTGGGGTCTGCATTAGACCTTAGACTAGGACGAATGCTCACCTTGCAGCAAGACAATGATCTGTCTCTATCCAGTTTTGCACATCAGGAGGCTGAAATGTTTGCCCATTCCTCCTTGCAAAACAGCTCCAGCTCAGCTAGGTTAGATAGAGAGCGTTTGTAAACTGCATGAAGACTAAATAACACACCCGGCTGGTCCGGGTCAATGTTTTGGAGGGATTTAAACCAAGAGAAGGATACAAAACGATTTCAAAAGCTTTGAACATCACAGAGTACGGTTCAATCAATCATCCATAAGTGGACGGTGTACCAAACAACCACACATCTTCCAAGACAAGGCCAACAAAGTGTCTGACCGAAGAAGGAGGGCACTCATCAGAAAAGTACCCAAGAGGCCTTTGATCACTCTAAATCACTCAGTCCTCAAAGGCAGGAGTCCTGCAGGTTTTGGATGTTTCCCTTCTCCAACACAGCTGATATAAGATCACCTCATCAGCAAGCTCTGCATAAGACTGATAACTATCCTGTTGATTGAAATCAGTTTGTGTTGGAAAAGGGAGATCTCCAAAACCTGCAGGACTCCGGCCCTCGAGGACCGAGTTTGCCCACCTCTGCTCTATATGAACTGCAAAGATCCACAGCAGAGGTAGTGGTAATCTGTTCATAGAATAACCATCAGTCGAGTACTGCACAAATCTGGCCTGTATGGAATGGTGGCGAGAAGAAAGCCATTTCTAAAAGCGACAAGAAGTAACGTCTGCAATTTCAGAGTCATGTAGGAGACACCGCTGACAAGTGGAAAAAGGTGCACTGGTCAGATGAGAACAAAATTGAACTTTTGGCCTACATTTCAAATGCTCTGTTTGGTGTAAGAACACTGCTCAACAGCCTCAATACACCATCCCCACTGTCAAACATGGTGGTGGGAGCATCATGCTCTAGGGGTGTTTCTCTTCTGCAGGGACAGGGAAGATAGTGTGAGTTGAAGGGAAGATGGTTGGTGCCAAATATAGGGCAATCTTGAAAGAGAACTTGTTGGGGTCTGCATTAGACCTGAGACTGGGACGAATGCTCACCTTGCAGCAAGACAATGACCCGAAGCATGCAGCAAAAGCAACAATGGAATGGTTTAAAAATAATAATAATTAAATAATAAAAAAGGCATCAATGTGCTAGTGGCCCAGTCAAAGTCCTGATCTAAATCCAATAGAAAATCTGTAGAAAGATCTCAAGATTGAGGTTCACAATCACTCTTCATCTAATCTAGCTCAGCTGGAGATGTTTTGCATGGAGGAATGGGCAAATCATTTAGCTTTTTTTTTTTATTTTTTTTTTAAGAGCTCAGTATTGTTCATTCGGTAATGTCATCATCATTTCTCTATTTTTTTTTTGTATGTGTATGTGAATGTGTATGTGCATGTGCGTGTGTGTGTGCGAGTGTGTGTATTCGTTAGTTCACCAAAAACCTATTTAAAAAAATCCCATACCGTTCACCTAAACCGAACACCGCCGTCAGGAGACCCGAGGAAGGACCAAAGAAAACAAAGGAAAGTGAAATCCAGCACCGACCAGACACCACCCACCGGGCCACCAACCCCAGAAACATCAAAATTCCAACAAATCAGGGAGACCTCAAGAGACCAAAGGAGATACTAAGGAAAGGAAGGAAGGACAAACGAAGCCGAGTGAGATCCACAGACACCAGCCTCCACCGATTCAATGACCTGAGGAAGAAGCAAATTGTGTCTGAGTTTCAATAGATGCTGTTGTGGTGGATCTGGCATGCATGAAAATCTCCACCAAAGAGGGGAGCCGTCGACCCCTGCCAGGACAGAGCAAGCGCAACACCTCAGGGCCCCCCAGGCCGCGGCAGCACCAAAGGACGACCCCCGGGCCCCGCCAGGGCCACCGGCCGGAGAGCAAATCCAGGAGCAGGAGCGCCCCCCACCCCAACACGGCCCGCGCCCCCAACCCAACGCAGCAGAACGGGGCACTGCAGGCCCGCCAGGCACCCCACCGGTCCACAGCCCCCGCCCCCCCACGACCCCCCCCGCCCCCCATCCACCCCCGCCATCCACCCCAACCCCCCCGATCTGCTCGATCCTGTTGGCAGCAGCTGGGTTCCTGACTATAAAAACACAACCATTAGTTACAAATTGCCAAATACAGAAACATCAATGTAAGTTATCACGATGCCGTGGCTCTCGCTACCAGGCAGAATTAAGTAACCAGGTTTAGGTTAAAAAATTCTATATATACGTAGACCATGTTTCTATAAATTTTGATATTTGGTTTTTATTTGAGGCAGATATTTTTTCCATTAAAATGTGATTTATGAGGAGGTTAGACCATTGGTCGATATTCAGAGTTTGTTTATTTTTCCAGTTAACAAGAATTATTTTTTTTTGCGATAGTAAGGGCTACAAGTGTAGATTGAAATTGTTTATGTGGTATGTCAGTTGTTGTTAAGTCACCTAGCAAACACAAGTTTGGAGAGAACGGTATCCTACAGTCCAAGACAGCGGAAAGTTTTTCTAAGACTTTAGTCCAGAAATACATAACCGGAGTACATAACCATAAAGCATGAAAATAAGTGTCTGTAGTGTTTTGTAAACACTAGAGATAAATGTCGAAGTCCGAGAGTCCCATTTTTTTCATCATATATTGAGTAATGTATGTTCTATGAATAATTTTATATTGGATAAGTTGTAAATTTGTGTGTTTTGTCATTTTAAAAACGTTTTTACAAACTTGAATCCAAAAGTCAGATTCCGGAGCTATAGACAAGTCTGTTTCCCATTTCGAGATGGGTAAAGACGTTTTATCAGTATATGAAAGTAACTTATATAGTTTTGAGAGTTTTTTTGTTGTTGTCGGAGAAAGCATGGTGTAATATCTTTAGCTAAAACAGGCGGTTGGAGCGTACCCTGAAGTGTTGGAATTTGTTTCTTTATCATACTTTTAACTTGCAGATAATGTAAAAAATTTCCGTTTTTTATTTTGTAATTTTGGAGCACACCTAAATAAAACGATTGGTTGTTAAGTTGAAAGTCGGGGTTATGCCATATGGGAGAAAGCCCACAGGGCTCCACTTTGGGCTTTTGTAATTTCTAGTGCCTTCCACCAGGCAGTGAGGGTGACAGAGATCATTGGATTTTTAAAACAATTATGTCGCTTAATCGATGTTGTAATAAAGAGTAAATCTAGAAGTCTGAGGTTATTACAATCCTTCTGTTGGAGTTCCAGCCAACAGTTAGTATCTCTGTTGGGTTGTGCCCATAAAATGATATGTTGCAGGTGGTTAGCTATATAGTAGTGCATACAATTTGGCTTTCTGATTGCAAAACTGATAGAGACATACCCCAAAAGACTTGAAGCTGTAATTGCAGCAAAAGGGGGTTCGACAAACTATTTATTCAGGGGGGACAAATACTTTTGCACACCCTACTTTTTAGTTTCTTTGTTGTAAAACAAGTTTGAAATAAGATATAAAGTTTGTTTTACTTCATGATTGTGTGCTACTTTGTCTTTAACTTTCACATAAAATTCCAGTGAAATATATTTGTTTGTGGTTGTACCTTGCCAAAATGTTGAAAAACTCAAGGGGGTGAATACTTTTGCAAAGCACTGTATGTGTCTGTAGAGGGTTCATGAGCACTACCCAGAGATCCCATCCCCTCTCGACCATGGATTTCACATGAACACAAAGACTGGCAAGTTAGAACCACTAAGGTTTGAGGGTGACATCATCCCCAAAGCCCTTGTCGATGTCTTGGCAGAAGAGGAAACTGATGAGGATGACTTCGCAGCTGATGAAATCCATACAAATATAAAACCTGGTTCAGAGTTTCACGCAAAGATTAGACTTTCAAATTAGGGTGTGGTTCCATTGGAAGGTTTCACCTTAGGGGATAAGGCCAGCATTAGGGTTATAGTTAGGGTGTCAAGTAAGTGTTTCAAGCTAAGGAAAGGATAAGTTTCAAAATAGGGGTTCTACCAGTGGTTAACATGTTCAACTAGGGTTTCAAGACAGGATTGGGGTTTTAACTCTTTGACTGCCAGACGTTTTCAGAAAAGGGATGCTGTGGGTGTCAGCCGATTTAAGCATTTTGACTGATCTTTCAAGGTCCACAGAAAATTTGTAGTATGTGTGTTTGGACTATGGAAACACACATACTACCAAATGAAAGATTGAACTCTCATCTTTCATCAGAAAAAACAGTTTGTTTCTACCTTATTCCATTCTTCAGTAATCAACAATAGAAAATGGTTAGTTTCATCCAAATGCTCTTGTTTTGGACCAAAATACGGAGAAATCAAGCTTTTAGTGAAACGATATTATTTCATGCACTCTAGTGAATTTGACACCTTTTTTTTCCCATGAATGATGCCACAAACACCTAAACAGTGCTTTACTTATGTAAAACACTACCACCAACAATGAAAATGTGTTTTTTGATAGCAAAATACGTTTATTTACATTCAACAGTGTAACAATTTGACACAACAATTTGGCAAACTATTTACAAATGTGTGCAACTGTGGTACTATTTACAATTATGTGGATGTTTCAACTACAGTTTTTCTTTTTGTGTAACACTCCCCTGCGTGCAAGGAGACGCAACAGGATTTGCACAACAGATTAGTTTCACTGCGATTGCCCCTTCGCGTGCAGACGCTACACTTTCTTGCCGGCCGTTTTTTCCGGGGAATAGCAAGTATATACTGCAGTGTGTGTTTGGCCATGTTGCCATCAAGTCTACTATCAGGATCATGATACGGTTACATTACGGTGGTGTTACGTCTGGCTTCCTCATGTCCTTCAGTTCCTATACCGGATGGTAGATGTTCTGATCCATCTTATCCACTCCATTCATGGTGGCATCGTAGTCCAGATCCAGTGTCTTCTCCGTGATCAGACTGTACCCGCTCCACCGATGAATATGCATTGGACTCGGGGTACTCTTCATCGTCCGATTGAACGTCCGCCTGTGCTCGGTTGTGCTCCGCGTTTTCCGGCGCTAGCATCGCTAGCCGGTGAGGCTTTATGACGTGGTCATAGCCACCGCGTCAACGCTTCCAACTTCGGTGTCAACCTCGGGAGTCACCATCATCATCATCGTCGACATCAATGTGCTCTTTAGTATTAGTCGATGCTTTTCGACTACTCTTCATCGTCCGATTGAACGTCCACTTGTGCAGAAGTGCTCGTTTTCCGCCGTTAGCATCGCTAGCCGGTGAGGCTTTATGACGTGGTCATAGCCGCCGCGTCAACGCTTCCAACTTCGGCGTCAAGCTCAGAGTCACCATCATCATCATCGTCGACATCAATGTGCTCTTTAGTATTGTTCGATGCTTTTCGTCTTTGAAAAAAATGCTCAAGCGTGAGCTGCTTGCAACCGGTCGCCATTGTTGCTTCATCAGCCATTGTCCCCTCAACACTCTAGCTCCGCCTCACGTCTTCTACTGACGCCCACCCAATCTTGTCCAAAGAGAGTCATCGCTGCCATCTAGGGGCCAAAACTAGTCATTATACTAACTAGATCTGCTTGATACTTTCAGCACAGCTGGCCAAGGCTTTCCTCCACCCGTTTCCCAAAAAAACAAAAAAAAAACATAGTGAACGTCTTTGGCGCCCCTCCGTAGGATTTTACTAAACGTTATTTAACGTTTTTGGCAGTAAAAGAGTTAAAGTATGGCTTCAGGCCAGGTTTAGAGTTCCAAGCAAATGTTAGGGTTTCAAATTAGTGTTCCAAACCAAAGTTAAGGTGGGTTCAAGACACACACTAGCGCAAGTGTAGCTCATCACGCAAGAGAATTTTCCGAAGCCGCCTTTTTTCCACGGCCCATTTGCTCCCGCCTCTCCCGCAGCGGCGACAAGCACAGGCGCGAAATTGGTTTGAAACCATATCAGCCTTGACTCGCTCTCGGAAGAGCTCTGACATTTGGAGCGTGTCTGGCGGGGTAGTCGCTTTGACGCTGAGTCACGCCCTTATTTGGACACGCTCCCGGCAGAAGGCTTTTCCCGCCAATGCGTGCGAGTTGACGCAGCTCGTGGATGCCATTTTGTGTAAAATCAAGTTCAACGGGTTCAGGATGTGCTGAGGATTTCAAGTTGAGGTTTCAAACCTGGTTCAATTTCAAGCAAAGGTTAGGGTTTCAATTTTGGGTGTCAAGGTTTCAAAGTAGAGGTTCAAGACATGGTTTGGGTTGTGAGAGAGTGTTTCCTGTGAGAGATTTAAGCAAGGATTAGGGTTTCAAATTAAGGTGTCGTTCCATGCTTAAAGTTTTAAATTAGACTTGGATAGGGTTTCAAAGGTATCAACTCCCGGCTAAGGATTCACAGTCGAAGTTCAAGTTCAGGTTTCAAACCCAGTTTATTTAAGGTTAGATGCTAGTTGCTGGGTTCAAATGAATTTGTCGTCCGGTTTCAAATGGACTTTCAGGCCAGGGTTTGGTCATCAAGTAGGGTTTCAAGCCTGTGGCAGTTTCAAGGAAAAACTTTAAATTAGGGTGTTAAGGTTTCAAATAGGGGTTCGAGCGACTCTGCACTGCCCTCATATATACGTGCCCCTGACAGGAGGTTGCCGGGCTCCCCTGAGCTGCTACCTCTTCTGAACATTACGTTTTGTGTAAATTGAATCCCTCATAAGTATGTGAAATGCGTCGGCGTTTTGCCAAGGTACAAAATTGAAGACGCCTGCTGAGGTGGTGGCGTCCACCGGCTCTAGCTGAGCGCAAACTGATGACAAGGCATGACGCTTTGGTGAGCATCCAATCGCCGCCGATTCTGCACTGATGCAAGGACGAGTGTGCACGTGTGAGGTTATCTGATGAATTGTTTTGTTTACATTGGAGCAAATTGGCATCATTAGCATCAATCCTAAGTCACTTTCTGACAAGAAGAACAAATTCAACAAGAATCTCTTCTTCATCACGATGATCATGACCCGGTTGACTGAAAATCTACACAGACATAAAAAAAGAACAACAAATTATTCTATTATGCTAATGATGAAGTGAGCAGGGTGCAATCATTTCTTTATTTTTGCAAATTCTTCCCATCCCAACAAACTCAACATGTGACATCCGTTTCCATATCCTGCCAAGTTCAACGGGGCTAATTTGCCCCATCTCGTCCCATCTCCTTGTCCGGGTCTTCAATTATGGATGACATCACCAGCCTCGCCCTTGACCCCTCACCTGGATCTTTCTGCCCTTCTCTGCTGGAGAGTCGGCATGAATATTTACGTATCCCAAAGGAAGCTGACTGTCGCTAGATTGTGGCTTTATCCAGGAGTATTAGCGACAATTTCAACGTGGAACATTTATTGTTTTCTTGGGCGAGTGGGAAACTGCTGCTGTGTGTTTTAACTGCAGGCTAGTATAACAGCATTTCTGCTTATTTATTCTTAAATTGACAGTGTACCAAGAGTGCAGGCTATTACCCCCCATCACCCCCAAGAGCACGCTTAACGCATACACATCTCAGCCACCGACCCAAAAACAAAAAAGTGTATTTTATAAGACATGTAACATAATTACATTTAGAGAATGTAAAGAATTAAACAGTTAAGGCGTCACGATTAACACATTTGCTGCAACTCCTTTAAGTGTGCACAACTTGGCCATCGGGGGCCAGTATAATACATTTATGAAGACACACAAAGAATACTGTTTTTAATGACTCTGTAAACTGCAGTGTTAGTCGTTCAGCACAGAGGATAAAGAAAATGTGTGCCACCACCAGCATCACACTGCAGCCCACCCCCACCTAATTGAGAAGGACTTAGCTCAGTAATTGTTGCTGTGGTGCGATGACATCAGTTCAGGAAAGTGGAGTCAAGCTCATTTCAAACATGTTTTCATCTCACCTTGACCCGATGACGTTGTCCACAAATGTTAAGGCACCAAGGAGACCCGCAATCTGGAGGCTCAAGATGAGTGAGGTAGCTAAACGTTAGCCAGCTGTTGAAAACTCAAATGGAATTGTTATTCGTGTCAGTCTAACCCGAATGTGTCAGGTGGATGTCAAGTCCACATTCATTCAACGACACGCACGCTTTTGGAAATCCCCCAAAGGTGCGACAACTCTTTTATATATTATACAACTATTAAAGCGCAGAACGTATGAATTATTTATTGACTTTTATGTGATGCTTCCGGGCGGAGCGGAGGAGCTCTTTTATGTCAGCGTTGTATTTTCTCCTTGCACAGCACATCTGGCCTCATGCTGTGTATATTAGTCTTAATATACATTGTTAGTGCAGACCTCATTATATCTCTCAGTCAGAAAGTAGATGTCGACACGGATGCTAATGGCTTTCTGTACAACACACTTGTTGTTTATGCTGCTGACAAGTGTAGATGTGAGTCATTATCACAGCTGATCACCCCGCAAAAAAAAACAAAAAAAAACAAACAAAACAAAAAAACATTCGTCATCAGTATTCGCCCGTAGCCGAGTACCGCTGACGTGTAGAATGGTTTTAATGGACGTGGAATTACAGGCTGCTTGCAAACATGACTGCTGGCCGTTCTCGTCTCGATGGCACAAATTTTCTGCTTGTAAATCTTTGGTCACACAAAAAGGCCAGGACAAAAATGGTACAAAGGCATGCCAAAGCACATCTTGAATAGTAAAAAACCCTTGATTGATCGATGGATGCAAGGATTCCCAGGTCAAGGCCAGTCCCTGCAGTGTCCAGTCAGGACACGAGTGGACGACATGCAAATGCAGTTGACTTTGATCTTTGTTTTTCCGTGAAGGTCGTCTTCAGTTCAAACGAAGTGACCATGAATGCGCCACAAAATGCGTTGACAGAAAAAACAGCACTTCATCAGCAGCATGGAGATGAGAGGTAAATATATTCAACCTCATCTGTATTCGTGTCCTCATTTGCATATTGACCAATTATCTCCCCCCCCCCCCCCCCCCCCCCTTCACGCTGTTTGTTTTATCGCATCGGAGCGAAGGCAGAACTCTTCCTTGTTGGAAAGTGATCAAGTTTCCTCTGCCCTGGCTTGGGGCAACACTGAATGTTACAGATGAGACCAATAGCCCTTGATTAATTCACCTGGCGATCGATATTGTGATTGACTCAAGGGAGTTCTCAAGTATCAATCTAGGACTGCTCCGCAGTGATTTGCTCGAGAAAGTCGGGACATTCTGTACAATACTTTGAGTTGATTGGAGATGCGGCATCTTGTTCACGTTTGTTTTGACCAATCACGGCCATGGAGAAATTTTTTGTCTTCGTTCTCATCAAAGGGGGGGAAAAAGAACGAACATCTTTACCTTACCAGCTAAAAATGCACAATGCGCCTCTCGCTGTTCAACATTCAACAAGGAAACGGTGAGCAATTCTGCAAGAACAGAATTCATTGCCGTGTTCATTCATCCATGTTAGGTTTGTTTGTTTCCCCCTTGGCGTCGGCGCTTGCTTCCTGGTTTCGTCACAGCTGCATATCCCGCCCCCAAACACAATATCGCTCTGTGATTGGTCCAATCGGTGGAAATCAACGGGCTCGGTACAAGATGTATTCTCGGGACTTTGTGAACTCACAAATACCACGAGAATTCATCTTGCAGAGCAAGGTTATTGATTAGTCCCTCATTGGGGAAATTCAGTATGAAGCAATAATAGTCAGCAATGGACAACAGCAATAACAACAAAACTTAACAGGTAAGCAGTAAAAATAAACATCAACTGTGTCAATTGTCTTGAGTCAATACAACATAAAGTTTTGACAGTTAGTGCCATGAAGTCTGACTGAGTCGAACTGGTTCATACAAAAAGTGTCCTTTCAACAAGTTGAATATCTTTGAAAAAATCACTAAGGCCTTTGCTGCAGAGTTGCCAAATGAAAGCCTGCGACCCGAGTCAAGAGTGAATAAAAGCTCACCATTGTGAAAGAAGTTGGACTTGCTTTTGTGTGACTTTTCTTGATCTCCCGGCCGTGAAATATTTCCACTTTCTAAAGCCACCCAGAGGTTCAATTATCAAGTTGTTAAGAAATTTGTCCTTGAAAGTATTTATCCACTCTCTCGTTTCCTTTTTTTTCTCTCCCGCCCTCCTCGACACGAGGCACGATTCAGCCGAGCTGACGATGTGTCATTGATTGCCCGTCCTGATCCTCTTTTTCATGCCTGATGAGAAAGTATGACTCTTTAAGTGAAATTCTCAAACTCAAGACTGGCTTGTTTTACACCATCCTGGCCGTAAATCAATATACTTTGAGCCAAATGTCAACAATGGTTAGCAGGATGGCGGCAAGTGGAGGAGATAGCGCTGCATCGATTCTTTGCGAAAAGCGCACGGTGACATTCCGCTTCTTTATCTTTGGAAGCAGAAGTCTTGGGGAAAAGGGCATTCCGATTATTTTAGCTTTCCGGGACAACTTTGGGGAGTTCTCTGCCTTGCTCTGTAACTTCTCGGCCTTATCCCGCGTCCTCCGACTCTGGATTTATCGATCGCTTCTCCAGATCAGAGCAGTGCTAGCGCCGACGTGTTGGCTTTGATCGCTCATTAAGGAGCTAATCTTTTCCCGTGTTCCGCCTCGTGCTTTAGGACACACTTATCCCTGTAAGGCACTAGCTGCTTTCAGCTCGGACATTCCACTTTTGTCTTTGGAGCTTTCCAGCGCATAAATCACAAGTAGAAAAACTTTACTGCTCAATTCTGCATCAAGATACAATAAAACCTGAGGCCACATCTGAACCCGGTAGATTTTCAAAGGACATCCAAAGTGAAACCAGCCAAGCAGTTTTCCCAACTTGATGTGCACCGATCACAGCATCTAGGATCGGTCGCGGACATGGCCCGAAAAATGTTGTGCCATTTCTGCTCTTCACTCTTTTAAATGGAAATAAAAACAACAACAACAACAAAATATACATTTATAAATAAAAGTGAAAATAAACAAGATTAAAAAAATAAAAATAAATATGAAAATAAATACAAAAATAAATATACAACTAGAATTAAATATCAATCAATCAATCAATCAATCAATCAATCAATCAATCAATAATAAGACTCTGCTCTCATATTAATTTTTTTGTCATGAAATGTTATTCAAATGAGGGGGCGGTCCTAAGTGTGTCTAGGGTTGAACTTTTCGCCTATTGGTTGATGTCAGTCTATGTCCACCATCGAAAGGCAGTTTGCAACGTTCAACCCAAAACACACAGGAATGCCCCCTCATTTGAATAACACTTCATGACCAATTTCACATGATTCAAGAGCAGACCGTTTTCATTTATTGATTGATATTTAAATCTATTTATATTTAATTCCACATTTATTTTTATTTTTGGAATCTTGTTTTTTTATTTCTGTATTTATTTTTAAATTTATTTATGTATGTAATTCTATAATTTTTGTTGTTTTAATTTCCATTAAAAAATTTTTTTATATTTTTATGTCTGTTTTTATTTCCATAGTTTTGGTCATTTTTGGTCCTCCTTATGATTAAGTGTGCATTTTTACATTAAAACTGGGGATGTTTGCCCTGCTCATAGGGTTTCCTTTCAGGTCCTAATAAATTCAGACAATAGTGCCTGTGGTCCAGATACGCGACCTGCACTGTAACAGGTCATTTGTTGGTCCACCTTCATGCCTGGTTAGGGTGCTTGTTGGTCAAGGTGAGCTAGACAGAAGTATCAATTAGCTTGCGGTTGTTGGCGCCAGTGACGCGCGACAGCTTTAATCATGGTGATGTTTTACATGAGTGGAAGAGCACGCGCCGCTGCTTATTGACTAGCGCTGGCTAATTGACGGCATCTCAAGTGCTACGTCAAGTAGCTTCTCTGCTCCATCTTTCTCCTCCTGCATCTTTTATCTAATTTTTTATTTTATTTTTTACAAGCGTCGAAGCGGTGTGAGTGAGCTGTGATTGATAAATTACACCATCCGATGACAAGGGCGGATGTGCCGAGCTAATGTAAAAAATTAGATAAAATGCCTGTTTTAGGGGGACTGTTTGATCTTGTGCTTGGTGTTAGTAGACATTATGCTTAGTTTTTCATAATAAGAGATGAGGCCTTTGTAACGAATATTGCCCGTCACCGTCACCCTCAATTTTATTTTTATTTTTTGCCTTTTTAAATATTTCCCCCTGGGGAATGTGTGTGCGTGCCTTAACCCTTCTCAAACCAACCAGAGACAGTTGAAAAAGGAAAACTCTTTGAACTTCCTCCAGCAGGGACTGAATTTCATTTTTACAACCCACAGGAAACACATACCTCAGCGTCTACTGAGATCTAAAAGCCTTTTTAGCAAGCAAACTAGTGATAAGACTGCTTATCAGTCCCCAGACCATCTTTTATGGTCTTGTCTATCCACAGGAATCAGCCATGTGTTTTTGGAAACAATGCCCCTTGGAAGTTATATGGTACAACAGTGCGGTCACTATCGGTATTATCCTCAAGAATCCTGCCGCTCGGAATTAAACTGAAGTCTAAATAATTCGGGACATAAACGGACTCTATGTATTTGACTGACATTAAGTGACTTCTGCTGTTTATCTTTGTACACAACCTGTATGTCTATCTCAAATGAATGAAGTGTGTAACTTCTGCAATCATCTAAATTTAGCTCATTAGTAACCTTAGCGGGTTCAATAACTTTATGATCGCAATAATCCCAAAAGCTTGGTCTCAGTCGGCCAAGTCTGCTTCAAGCGCACGGAAGAGGCGGGACTACTGCTTGACCACCAGCCATACGCCCGAGACGCCCCGCATCACCCAAACCAACTGACTGCGGCCTATCGACCGCGCAAGCACATCACCACCAACTGGGGACCTGCAGCGGCCTCTCAGTCGTGGGCTCATCACCGACAGCCAGACAGTGCAGCATTCCAGCTACGCGCGCGCCGACCGCCGAGATCGTCTCTTGCGGAGTTTTCTTCAACTGAGGATCAACACTCGCCGAATCTCTCTCTCTCCTGTGCGCCTGAACCAGTCCGTAAGTGCGCCTTCATTGCAATCTGACCATATCACTGGCGCAACGCTTTGATTCAAATATAAAAGGATTGAGAGGTCAAAACGCTTCCATCTCTATTCCCCATCTACCTTTTTCATTCCCTTTTTATCTTAGTTCGTTAGGTTGCATGTTTTCTTTTTATCTTTGATTCACATTTTTTTATTCCGTTTCATTAATAGTTTAGGCTGTGACTGATATATGTGTGTGTTTACTAAATAAATTTGTTGTCTAGAAATTCTATTTCTGCCGAATCATTTGTGTTTACTGATTGGATTAGTAATTATCTTATTAAAGCAAAGAACTCCATGATTAACTATAGTAGCAACTTCAGATTATGAATACTTAATAATAGGATTTTTATCATTTATTTTGCTCCTACAAATAAGCAAAGTCAACTAGGTGCCCCCAGAGGTTGCTGAGGAAATTACAACTCCCCTCAGTACCGTCTAAATTTCTTGTTACGGCAACCCAAATAATCACTACACCTTTGTCAACAAGCAGCAGGGGGAGACCGGGGCTAGTTGTATCACGGGTAAGTTGTCACATTGCAATTTTCTTCTCCACCAGAGGACGCAACAAAAAATTGGAATACTAGTTTTCTTCGTATAAATGGTCAAGGGTTGTGTACTGTCTGAGAAGAGAATAGCACATTGTGATCTGAGATAAGTGCCAGTTATCTGTTTTGCACAACCCAAAGTAAAAAAATAAATAAACTTCATATAATTTTGAAACAGGCGTCGTACATAGATAAATTCTAGCAGCAAATCATGTGGCCTCGTTAGAGGAGAGATTCACTACTCTGTTTTAAGCTATCTTTAAACTAGAGCAAGTATTAGCCAACATGGTAGTTTGGGGTCTCAGTCATTTTAGGGTTTGTTGTCACATATGCAAATATTGGGTCAATGAAAAATGCACCTCTGGCAGCTCGGTTTACATATGCCAGAATTGCCCTTCAGATGATGAGTCTGAAGAGTGAAGAAATTAGTTTGCAAGGCTTTGTTTCATTGTTTAAAATGGATTTTCCAGTTGTTGAATTGGAACAACAGTATGCCAGGACTGATTTAAGTTTCATGATGTACCATCCATCTATCCATTAACCGAAATGTTTTATTTTTTAAATGCAATTTAATCTAATCTCTAATCTATAAAGGGAAGCAAAACAGGCATTTGAGGCTCATAACTATGACCTAGATGCCAGCTGTTCCTAAGGACTTTAATCGGTTTCATAATATTTGATGTTATGTATGTATGCTCAATGACTATGGTACATTTTCAAGCTCAATGATAAACAATCTCTCTGGCTGTAAAAAACAAAAACAAAACAAAAATCAAACAGGTGAACAAAGATAATTTTGTCCTTGTTTTAGTAGTTTCAAAACCCCATAGAGTGTGACAACTTACTCTTTAGTGGGGCAACATGTCACATGTTCACTCCCTCTACTTGTTGACTTATAACTGTACTGACACAGTATGAAAATGACATGAATACAAAAAATATACCTAAGACTTTGATCTTTCATCTGGTATACATTTTGTTTAAATATGATGTATTGATTTCAAGAGGTATGTAAAAGTATTTAAAAAAAAAAGTGATACAACTAGCCCCAGTCTCCCTACAAACTACACTACACTACACTACAGTATGGCACAATGTTACTTTATATGAAGACAATTGTAATATGACATGATGACATTTATTTTGACATCATGACATGTTTATTTTAACATGTAAGAATGGAAGAAAAATGACATTATGCATAGTTTGGCATTTTTGAATGGTGTGACATGACATGAACATGACATGAAGACTTCATGATTGATATGACAAGTCGTCAAATAAAACTTAATCTTTGATGTGACATGAAGAAATATTTAGACTTGACTAAAATGACATGATGTATATTAACGGTTAAATTGTGGCAAATTTTGTTTGCAGTCTACTGTAATAGATTGTCATTTTTCACCACTCATTTTTCCCCTCATTTCAAATTTATTATTATTATTATTATTATTTACAATAGCTTGTTGTTAGATGGGACAACAAAGCCAGCCACTAAAATCAAGTCTTTCTCAGTTTCACTGTTTCGATTTCACTTACGCTTTTATTATTTTTGATTTGCTGGTCCCGTGTTTGATGAAATATTTCCCAACGTTTGTAGATTCATACGGCCACTAACGATATCTAGGATAAAGTTGTCTTTGTCTCAGGGTCGACAATATTTGATGTAACATTTTGGACGTGAAGGGCGTTTCACGTTTGGTGTTGTTGCCCTCATTACCCGCCACCAGTCCTGAGACAACGGTAGTTGTGGTGTGCCAAAAACATTTGATTAGAGATTAGTCAACTTCAAGCGTTTAAGTAGACTCGTTGTCTAGTCGACCAATTGTTTTAATGAATACTTTGGACAGTGAGTCTTCATATGTTGAAGGACATGACTTAAAAAGTCACAATGACTCTCGAGCATTTACTTAACATAGCGCCATCATCATTTGTTGATGTGTGTGTCAGATTTGTCCCTTGCAAACAAACAACCGTAACAAACACCTACAGTCGTCTTGCGTTATGACGCACAGAGGAAGCCAAAAATAGTTAAATTCAGTCACATCCCTCTCAAATGACTGGGCTCAATTGCGCCGACCCGATGATGTGATGGTCTTTGTTTTCTTTACAAGTTACGGGCACACATCAGGTCGTCTTGTCAGCAACTTTAATTAATAATGTTGGTAAGCCCGAGAAAGTGTGTAAAAAAAAAAAAAGGATCAAATTTCCCTCACTGGCTTTGCAATCTGGCCTTGGTCTTCTTCATTGGAGCGTCTCCATTTGGGGCAGTGGTCAAGTTTTGTCGTCACGCAGTAAAATCTCTCAAACATGAAATTACCAAAGTGCACTGGAATGAGTTTGTCACCTGCGTTGAATGGACTTTGACTCCAGTCTCATTATCCCAGGAAGTGAGTTTTTTTTTTTTTATGCTTTCCATCCAGTGACATTAAAGAGTCCCCAAAGTAAAGTGGGAAATTCAATTAAAGTCAATGTAATTGTGCAATTAAGTAAGATGACAGCAGGGATGACTCTAATTGGATGATTGCAGATGAGGTCATGTAATATCGTTATTTATTTCCCAAAGATTAAATACATCATGAGCTACTTTCACTCAAACATATTAACGTTTTGTAACTTTAAAATCTGAGTGTAATGCAAACAAGCAACTATGCAGCTGTTTATTGGCCAACTAAATGAAGGGTGGTGACATGAAACTTAGCATGTTAATATGAAGTCAGGTAAAATAGTAAATATCATGTCATCACAGACTTATTTTAAATAACATTATGTGTAGTAAAACATCATGTTTCATACAACATGGTGTATATTTTGTCATCCTAATGATAGAAAAAATTATGTACATTTGGACGTTATGATGCATAGTGAGGCTTGGTTCAAATGATTATCAAAAAGTAACACCATACTTGATCTGTAAGATTTATTAAAAACATGATGTATAGGATTACAAAGACATGCATGACGTTGACGTAAGACGTTGTTTCATATAGCATGTAATAGAGTACATATTTTTAATATGCATCCACCCATCACTCAAAATACTATATAAGAAGACATCTGTATTGTGGTATGATTGTATGAGATTTTTTTTTTTTGCAATGATGTCATTCATCATGCTAAGAATTAATTGACATACATACATGACATCATGTTTATTATCATTGGTTGTAAAATGTAATTTGTGACAACATGCAACTTCCTCATGATCAGGCTTTATGATAAACATGAAATGACGTGTTTTGCAGTGATGTAGTGTAAATATTGTCTGTGGTGTCAAACATTTATTTGAGCGTCCTGTGCCGGCTCCTTGGCCAGGCCAAGTGGGTAGATGTGATCTGGGCGGACAGAAGTGGAAGCGAGTCCGCCTTTTCCAGTCAAAAGGGCAACGTGCGCATAACGCTGGCGCGGCACACTATCAGGGTCTATAATCTCTTGCGCGGCACTGTCATCATGGCCGGGTCACGGACGGTCCACTGCGGAGAAGGAGAGCCGAGTTGACAGGTCTGACCAAGCCTGGTCGGGCTGCGGGCCAGACGGCCACAAGGACAAATACAGACATACTGCAGCACAGCATTAGCATTGCTATAACGTGCACCTCATCATTAGTACACACTGTATGTTGGGTGCACGTGTGTTGTATGTGTCCACTATACATCATGCCACGCGTGACATTACAACATACGTGACATTACGACATACATGTTAAACTACATGTCCTAATGTGTTTAGATATGTAAACAGTATATTATGACGGGTTAGTGACAGTAAGTCATATTTTTTATGGCACGATGCATAGGTGGACATTTTGACATTATGTATTGTATAGTAAGAATAAAAAATTAATATTGAGTATGGCTTTAAAAACATGATAGACTTTTTTTTCTTTTTAAACATCATGCATAAATAAATAAAGCATAGTAATGATTTTTTTAAATGCATGCATGTTAAATCATTTAGGGGGGAAAATATGAAAAACCTTAAAAACAACAACAATCAATCAGTCAATCAAACTTTATTTCAGACTCACAGAAGGTCCATAAAATAACATAAAAGAGACAAACAGAGAATAGATAATACAATTACAATCCATACAAGCACACTCTCCAGCGCCTCCAGAGCACAGTGTACCTTACACTAACTACTCTGCTTGTGTCTTATAAGAACATTTAAAATTTCATTTTGTGAGTTCATGAGTCTGATTAAAAATGTATATACGTTGTTTAGTAAAGCTTTTAATGGGACAGTGTGTATAAATGTTTGCCATGTAGTGGTGAACTAATAGAATGCAACAGCCTAAGTTTGAAGCGTGCAATACGATGCCTCAGAGGGAGCACACTTTGTGAACCTACCACCAATTTCTATGTTTGCGAAGTTCTTCTCCTTCGCTTATCTGTAGCAAAAAGATTGTAGCTAAACATGTCGGCCTTCTTGTAAGGTGAGGCACAACTCATGTTATGAGATGTGATGTAATTTTTTTTTGCATATTACTGAAATTAATAGTGTTTTAAAAATAAACATTGAAAATAAAAAATCTACACTGACCATTTAAAATTTTTTTTTTAATAAGTCATTGATTTAAAACCATGATTTGTAAGACTAAAAAATATTGTATAGTAAGACTTCTAGAAATGTTGTATGATTTGGCTTTTTAAGTATGATTGTAAGGCTTTTAATTTTTTTTATGTATATTTTAGAGCTCAGCGTCATTACCAACTGAGCCACAGCTGTCCTGTGTATAGGAAGGCATTTTTTGAACTGTGATCTATAGTAAATCTTTTCAAATAGAAAATAGCTATTCATTTTTAAAACCATGATGCATAGTCAGGCATGTATTTAAAAGCATGACATATAGGCTTTAAAAATACGATTATAAAAAGGCTTTAAACATCTAATGTTTTGAGCCATTAGATGTAGTAAGGCGTTAAAAACACATGCATTTTTATAGAAATTTGACTTAAAGATAAGGTGTTAAAAAAGAAATGGTGTATGGTAATGACATTTTTTAAACCAATGTGTGTGTTTTTTTATTAAATAAAATAATGCTTTGTAAGTTCTAGTGATGGGGAAATTAAGCTTTATGAACCACTTGCTATATGTTTTTACTCCTCTAGATGAAAATATAAATTATATATATATATATATATATATATATATATATATATATATATATATATATATATATATATATTATATATATATCTCCATAAAAAAATAAAGTAAAAATAAATACAAAAATAAAAATGAGATTCAAGAAATAAGAATAAATATAAAAATAAATGGGCGGCACGGTGGGTGACCAGTTAGCACATACGCCGACCAGTGCAAAGGACGAGAGATCGAGTCCGGGCTTTGGCCTTCCTGGGTGGAGTTTGCATGTTCTCCCCGTGCTTGCGTGGGTTTTCTCCGGGTACTCCAGTTTCCTCCCACATTCCAAAGACATGCATGGCAGGTTAATTGAACACTCCAAATTGTCCATAGATGTGATTGTGTGTGTGGATGGTGGTTCGTCTCTGTGTGCCTTGCGATTGGCTGGCAACCAGTTCAGGGTGTACCCCGCCTACTGCCCGGAGCCAGCTGGGATAGGCTCCAGCGCCCCCCGCGACCCTTGTAAGGACTAAGCGGTTAAGAAAATGGATGGATGGATAGATAGATGCTGCTCTTGGTTTAATGATAAAGGCTAGTGCAATTAACCTCACCAACCAGATTGATAATTGTGATTCACTCGAGGTACCAGATTGATAATGTGAAAAATCACATTATCAATCTGGTACTTCACTGGGCAGAACCGTTCGGGAATGGCGGGACGTGCTGTATAATACTTCGAGCTGATTGGACGATGTTGCATTTTTGCGCATTTGTTTTGACCAATCGTCTTAGGGAACGAACATCTTTAAAAATGCACGGAAAGGAACTGTTCAAATTCAACAAGGAAACGGTGAGTATAATTCTGCGAGAACATAATTAAATGCAGCATCCATTCGTCTGTTAGGTTTGTTTGTTTCCCCCCGCCATCGCCGCTTATTGATTTCGTCCTGCCTAAACAACGCCTTATTGGTCCGACCTAAAAAAGGTCGGCTTACAAGATGTATTCTCCAGAGTTTGTGAACTCACAAATACCACGAGAATCTTGCTGGCAAGGTTATAGTGCAATGGAAATTGATTACATTTCCACTGCATCTTTAAACCAAGAGCACCATCTAGAGGAGTAAAAAAATATATTACAAGTGGTTCATGAAGCTTCAATTTCCCATCAACACCATCTCCCAGCAACCTCCCCGCCCCCCACTTGGACACTTCATTGGGTACATCTGCATACAAGAACTGAGGTGTACCGAATATTTTGGCCAACATTCACTTCATTAGGTACGACTACATACAGTACTGAGGTGTGTACCTAATTGGCCATTTTGGACACTTCATTAGGTAGGCTAGGGGTGGCGCGGCTGACCTTAGGGAATGTGTTTTTTCTTCTTCTCTGTACTCCGGTAAAATGTAACTGTACCTCCACTACAGTAGATGGAAGTGGCGCTCTCATTGTCAGAGAGTATGCAAGAAGTATTAACTCCTTTGCATATGTGTTCGTAAAACAATTTCATAGACAAATTATACTATTTAGTATTTATAGTTGCGGTGAAGAGTGGGGGCGTGAAACATTTTCTTCTACTGGGTGGGCTTAGCAAAAAAATAATTGAAAACCACTGACCTACACGCAAGAATGGGGTTGTTGCTAATATTTTGGAGACCTGATTAGGGGGTGTACTAATTGTACTTGTACTTACATTGTGGTGGCAAGGTTCTCCATAATTGAAAGACACAAAGCATACACTACAAAACATACGGATAGTTTGTTATACGCGATGTAAATAACATTGTACATACGTTTTCTATCTCCATTCTGTGTGTGTGTGTGATCTTTCAATTTCTGGCAGTTTATGGACAACATGGCGCTTAATCCCTGAGCTGAGACGCGACATCATATTTAATCCTTATGCGTCCAAGGTGACCCCGGACGTACACAGGCCTGGTGTATGTGGAGATTATTATTATTATTATTTTTGGAGTTATGTAATTTATTTCTCTTTATTGGGACAACATTGTGTTACAGCGCAGGAAGTGCAGAAAACCGATCAATATACCTGCAGCAGCTGCGCAACATTGAATTGTCGATCGTCGGCAAGAATAGATTCCGAGTGGTTTGTTGGGATAACAAACGACACCATCTCAATGGTCGGTACGTCCATCAATGGGAAAAATGATTGATTAGCCGCAGGAAGTCAAGTGGAACATGTGGAACGTCGGTATGGTGGCCTTTTTGTGGGCCATCGATTGATTTGGAAGAGGGAAAGCATTTTCAGGAGCAAGTATTTGGCTGTCGTACGGACGCCACTACCAATGCTCACCTGCTGCATTAGGCTATATACATGAAAAATAAAATGACACTTTTCATATTTATTTCACTCATTGTAGCATAAAATTATGTCAACAAAAAAAGGAATTCAAGCTGTCGTCATGGCAACACGCTGGGCCTCAATAGCGGTGCGTGATGTTGCATTCTCGCACGCCTCTGCGAGTCCATACACGCCGACGCGCAAACTTGTCGAGTTAAATGCAACCGCCATTGACAATGCATCGGCGGCTTTGTGAGCAAGTCAAAGAGTTCTAACGAGCTGGCTATTATTTATTGGCGCTCTAATTGCACCACTTTTTCAAACAAACTGCTTCGTTCAATCATCGGATATGCGCATTCTGACCCTTCACATATATATGTATATATACAGTGGTACCTTTGAGTTTGAACATAATTCGTTCCTGCGTAGTGTTTAAAGTCCGAATTGTTCAACCTCCGAAACTTTTTTTCCCATAGGAAATAATGTAAATGCAATTCATCCGTTCCCAAGCTCGAAAAACAGAAAATTCCTATTTTTATTTCTATTGATATATATTTTTTTACATTTACAGTACAGTACAGTATTTAAACAATAAAATACCTTACTTTACCTTACCTCTTGTGGTGTGATGTGATGGCATCAGTGGATGATAAATGCTATGTTAATGCTAGATTTAGTTCAGTGCAGAGTTTGTGTGTTTTACGTTGGGCATATTGTTAGACTACTAAGCGGTCCTTGCGCGCGTTGTTTAACGTCAGGCACACTTGGGTGTTCGAACTCCGAAAATGAGTTCAAACTGCGAGGGATTTTTTACTCCGATTTTTAGGTTGAAGTCAGAATTATACGAGTTCCGAGACGTTCAAACTCCGAGGTTCCACTGTGTATATATATATATATATATATATATATATACATACACACACACACACACACACACACACACACACACACACTCCCACACACACACGCTGCTGTTTGCGAACCTCTTGAGCAATTTGGACTTTCCAATTGTTTCAACCTGATTTTGTTGTTTAATCTGAACTACTAGTTTATATAAAATAACAGGTGTAGTTTTAGCATTTCAATGCATTGTTCTTTTTTTAAATCAATTGTGTAGTCAAAACTAAATTAAAAATTGTTTTTAGTTAATTCATGTAGGTGCAAAAGTAAGTGAACCCTGAGCTGCATTGCTTAAAACAAGCAGTCAAGTAGGATTAGGAAAGACAAACTGGTAGCTAAACTAACCAATGAAATGTGAGAGGTTTAGCGAATAAATTGTGCATCACTGACTGAAACAGAGACAAAACCACATCACTTTAGTCTTACCCAGGTAAACCCATACAGGTCAGTCATGCTGAGAGGAAGAGAAATCTCAGGGGACCTCAGGAATTGGGTAGTGGCACAGCACATCTGTCTGGGGAAAGCTATAAAGTAATCTAAAAAAAAATTTGCTTCATCATTCCATTGTGAAGAAAATCATCTGCAACTAGAGAACACTGAAAATTACTACAATCCAGCCTAGAAGTGGACGACCTTCTAAAAATATCAGCAAGAACCACAAGAAAAAAATATAATTCAGGTAAAAAGCCAACTCGAACATCACATTAAGGGATTTACAGACCTCTTTTGCTGCATCTGGGACACATGCATGCTTCAACAATCAGAAGAAATGTCAATCGGCTTTCATGGAAGGCTTGCAAGGTAGAAGCCTCTGCTCACAAAAAAAGATCAAAGCTGCCCATCTCAACTTTGCCAGCGAATACCTGGACAACACTGAAGCTTTTTGGAAGTCCCTTCTGTGGACAGATGAGTCCAAAATTGAACTGTTTGGTCACAACTAAAACAGTCATGTCTGGTGAAAAGTCAAAATTGTATGCCAGCAAAAGAACTTTCTCCCTACAGTGAAGCATGGGGGTGAGAATGTTAAATTCTGGGCTGGCTTTTCATCCTCAGGATGTGGACAACTCCACATAGTCCAGGGAATCATGAATTCAAAGGAATATTGGCTGCATTTTGCAAGGAAGAGTAGCAAAGATCCCCCAAAGTAGATGTGAAAGACTGATCACTAAAGAAGTTCTCATTGCAAAATGAGTTTTTCTTAAATCTACAACTTTTGTTTAATAAGGAATGACAATATTATCATTATTTTTGTTCAAGTCCATTATGTTCAATGTCAGTATTGTAGATTGGGGTATGACTAAACATTTTATAAGGTTATTTCAATATTTTATAAAAAAATCTGACCATTCCTGCAGGGTTCACAAACCTTTAAGCAGCAATGGATATATATAGCTCACTTGCGACTTGAGTTGCTCGACAAGAAGCCGTGGTAACAGTGGACGAGATAGTTGTCCATTGCTGGAATTCTCCATGCAAGCCGGTGAGACTTCTTTGTTCACCAAGCCACTCACTCGACCATTGAAAGGCAGATTGCAATGGTGGAGCCTGTTAATTTTGTTAACATTTTTACTGTTTTACTTTATATTTTAACCATTTTGTATTTAGTTATAGCTGTGTAGATGTAGGTATAATTATGTTAACTCAGTATGGCTCAATGAATAGAATTGTATTCTTATCTGTCTCACTCTCAGAAGAAGGGCAACGGGTTTCTTCCATTTGCTATCTTAAAGGGAGTTTAGTCTAGTACCGGTCTCAGCCGGTCGGAAGAGGGGAGGCACAGGCTGATGTATTGTTTTTCTCTAATCTGATTTGTATTCCTGGGAACTTGCTGAGGGAGGAGACTTTTCGTATTCACCCACTTTTCAATAAATAATGATGTGCCGGAGTAGAGAGGAGACACAATCTGAACAGACCACTGTTTGAGAGAGTTCAATTGTTGTCATCAAAAGCTTTTGATACCTTTGCAAAGGGACTTCTTCACCAGAATCTCACCATTCAGTTAATTGAACACGCAAAGAGTGCAATACTTAATATTGTCTACTCTAACAAATGGTGATCCCCGACGCTGAATTCTAACGGATGGTGGCATTTTTGACGTAGAGCAGGCTGTGGCGTTCCCGGACGGGCGTAATTTCTGGCGCCATATTAATTCCGGTAAGTGGAGATTTTTATCCACGTAGAGAAATTCTGTCTGTTTGGAGGCGCTATAGCCGGTTTTTCGTCTTCCAAATTGTCTAAATTTTAAATGAGATCTGTGTGAACAAGTTGTAGTTTGATGTCGTTATAGAGTTGGGATAATTCCTACGATATTGAACTAAACACGTCGTGGGGTGGTGCATTTAAGTGACGTAAATGTAGACCTGAAGAGATAAAGCTTTTTTTATACGGGATGAAGTAGTGGATTTAATTTGTTAATTTGTTTTGTTTTTCGTCACGCTACGAAGAATCCTTAGACCATAATATATATTGAATAAAAGGGTTACCGGATGACGTAAGAAGTCTTTCTTTTTACTAGGAATCGCAAAGATTATGGTATGCGCTCTGTTTTTTAGCAGTTTGGCCGATTGGGGACTAGTATCATATTTGCTCATGACTCTTGGTGAGAACGTCCATTTACACGTAATATGTTTTTTGAAAAAGCGCCTGTTTGAAATTGAACAGTATTGAGGGGTCCAGGTTGATTACAGTAATAATTGGATTTGTGTTACTGTATTTGCAATCGAGAGATTACGTGAATTTTATTTTATTTTTTGGCGCTCCTATGATTGTAGTTTTGGGGTCAGGATTACCGTATGAATTCCTTTTGTTCTACGGTTTAATTCGATAGCGCGTGACAAGTTATTTTGAAAATGAGCGCCTTGCAAAAATTTTGCAATATATGGAGAACAGTTTAGCTCAGCGGGATTGGATAACCGCTGTGTATAAACGAGAGGTCACGTGATTCTTATGTGTGTCTGTTGTGTGGCCATATGTGTTAACCTATTGAACTATTATACTAAAAGTGAGACGTCACTGTATTGATAAATATTAATACTACTTGCGTAGAATAGAAACCGGAAGTAAAAATAAGGAACTACAAACAAAATGGAGGGCGTTTTTGACCGGGATACAGAATGGTTTGACCTGAATGCGCTTCCGGTTCATAGCCGGAATCTGTGTCTAGATATACAAGTTAAGACTGCATTTGATGTTGCTGTAGAAGCAATGCCCGAAAAACATCGACGAAAAATGAAAAAGCTGATAATGGATTGGACAACGGCGGGCTGTGACAAAGGGTGGTTTCCACCTTTGACATCCACTGTTTGTTTGGTAGCTTTGATGAAAGCAGTGGAATTTGCATGCGTGAAAAAATGGCTTTCACTGGACAAAATGGTACGTCAGACTTTTGTATTTTCTTTGAATGGAATGAGAGTTAGACAAAATCGGAAAAAAGTGGATAAATTGATGTGTAATGCTAGACTGTTGGCTTTGGGTAGTTCTGTAAAAACCGCTCGGGGGGCCTTAGCAAATGCTGCTAATGATGCTAAAATGACTCCAGCTCCTGTGGAAGCTATTAACCCGTTTACTGAATTACCGTACAAAACTGCGGTTCAAATGCCACAGAATTTGCAAGCGCCGATTTTAAAGGTGAATGGTGGTAATCTCGATGTGGATTGGAATGGTGGAAAATGTGATATAAATTCTCGGCCAATTCGATCTAATTTGCAGGCCGCGGCAGACGGTTTAGCAGCTGGCGTAAGCGCTTCTGTGAAACAATTGGAGAGTAAATGAAACGAAATATTGATGATGAAGGATGTTCCGCAAGCAAAATTGAACCAAGCGGGTGCTTTTCAATTGGAACTGACTAGACACGCTGAAGTGCCCCAGGTTATTCGTAACAAATGGCGTGTGATTCTTTCTCGCTTTGAGGAGGCTGCGAACGACCAATTGACAGAAGAAGACCGCTTATTAAGGGCGGAACGTGATGAATTGTTTCAACGACATGAACGTGATATGACAAATGAGATTTCTGATGCATTGACGAAGAGCTGTCAAATTGTAGAGATTCGACAACAGTTAGCTGATCTGACATGTGCTGTTGGTGACGTCATGAGACAACGTGGCTTTAGCGCATCCGATAAACTCCCAGAGGCTACTCCTATACAGATTGTAACCCGTTCTAAAGGGGTGTTGCAAGCGCCCATGTTGACAAAGGTGGATCCAGCCACCGGTAATTCGGCTACTGTATACAGACCCTATTTGCCATCTGATTTGTGCGTGCTTGTAAAAAAACTTCCTCCGATGCAGACGGGGGGGGGGGGGGGGCGGATTGGCTGCGGTCGCTACAGAGGGAGGTGATTGGGCAGATTTTAACTGCAGGAGATATACGTACGCTTTTGACACAAGCATGTCCTCTGTCTCAACTCGAAGTGTTGATGACTAATTCAGGAATGTCATCTTTGAGTGACGGTGAGGCATTATCACGTGATAATTATTTAATGCTGTTTGGAGCACTTGCCGAATTGTTCCCACTCCCTGAAGTTGTCATCTCTGACTTGATATTCGCTCCCAAAGTTGACGAAGAGGCCGCGGCGTTTATTGACCGTGCTCTTGTGGACTTTTCTTTAAAGACTGGCCACTTGCCAAATGATTCTGCACTGTATTCACAAATATTTCGAGCTGCGGTGTTAAGGGGTGTGCCTAAGTCTGTTGTGCAGGCTATGGACGCGAATCCGGATTTGCCTGGAACCGACCATGACAGGTGGTTGTCTCATCTGAAACACCATTTGACAAGGTATGCAAAAGATGTCGAATCAAAAACTGAAAAACATTTAAGTACTGAAAAACAATTGGCGATTTTACAATTGCAGACTTTAAAAAAACAGGAGGATTTTGTTCCTCCGGCTTCTACTGAAATGTCATCATCTGAAAATGTCATGGGAGGGTGTGTTTTGTATCAGTCAGAGCCTTTTCCTCACCAAGACCAGTGTTTCAGTTGTGGCCGTTCTGGGCACTGGGCAAATGCCTGCCGGCAGTTCCCACGTGTGCGAGGAAGGGGGAGGCGTCAACAGAGAGGACGAGGCTCCTACCGGCAAAGGGGACGTGGCTCATGGGGCCCTTCCACACGCCCGACTGCATCACAACAACAACATTACCCTCCTGTGCCTTACCAACAGCTCCTGCCGCCACCTGGTGGACAGTTTCCGCAATGACTGGATCCTGAATTCACATGTCATGGCATGCAGGAGCCAATGATTGACATGACGGTAGGCGGAACTGTTTTTTCATTTATGGTAGATACTGGAGCTCGACATTCTACCATTATGAAGTTGCCACCTGACAGTACGCTCACCACGGATGGTATTTCGCTCGTTGGATTTAAGGGAGAACAGACTGTTTTGCATATGACATCTCCGATTCACACAAAGTGCTTCTCACAGACTTTTTTGCACGAATTTGTCTATGCTCCGAATTGTCCTGTGAATCTTTTGGGAAGGGATCTTCTCATAAAAACTGCTCCATTGATCCAGTGTGGACCGGACGGAATTACACTTCAGTTCCCAGACGGACACACTCATCACTGTAATGGTGAATCCGCATCCAACGTCTCCACCCAGTTTGCAGTGATGCCTCAAAACGCCATGACATGCACCCCTGCTGACATCTACTGGGCAAAGGTTGACACTGATTCTTCCGGCTGGAGGGACGCTGAGAACTTTTGGAAACTATGGTCTTCTTGGGTGAGAAATCTAAGATCATATGAGATGGTTTCTGACTGTATGCATTGCACATTATTCTATGACAGGAGAAGTGATGAGATATACAGTGAAGATTTTAGTACAGTTGTTGACAACGCCTGGGAGTTGCGTGTCGGTGATTTGTTTGCAGGAAAACCCGGCGTGGCATTTTCTGTTAATCTGACTGAAGAACAATCTCGATGGTACAAGATGGCGGAGCCACCTGATGAATCTATGCTGGCATGTCATCCTCATATTTCACTGATGGTGTCATCCCGGCATACGGTAAAAGATTTGGGTCCATTTGTCCTGGCCTGCACAAGAGCAACTGATTGGCAACACTCTATACACACAGATTTATTGTATTCCAAATCTCTTGATGCCTATTGGATTAAATCTGACTTGTTTGCCTCCATGTCTGTTTTAGAACATCAACTTTTGGATCGGCATCATGGAAGGGAGACATCTGACAGCGAGTTTGCTGGTGACATGTTGAGAACCTTGCCTACTGCACTGTGGTCTATTGACCCGACTGATGTGGGCCTGTGTAATGTTGCTCCAGTAACTTTTGAATTGAAACATGACCCCGTTTGGGTGCAACAATATAAAATGAAAAATGAAGGGCGACTTGGCATCTCAGTAACAATTGAGGGTTTGCTGAAAGCGGGGGTCCTTTGTAAAATTGATAAGTCTACCTATAATACTCCTATTCTCCCAGTGGAAAAGAAAAATACTGGTAAATTTCGAATGGTGCATGATCTCCGAGCTATTAATGCTAAAGTTTTGACACCTGCACTCCCGGTGCCAAATCCGCATTCTGCGCTGTCACAAATTACTCCATTGCATACACATTTCACCTGCATTGATCTTGCAAATGCATTTTTTTGTATCCCTCTTCACCAGTCTATGCAGAAGTATTTTGCATTTACGTGGAATGATGAGTGTTACTCCTATACCCGGCTACCACAGGGTTTTGTTTTGTCTCCTGGAGTTTTCAATGCTTCCCTTCGACAGCTGCTGTCAACTCTCCAACTTCCTACTGATGTTCTTTTGGTGCAATATGTAGATGATCTACTCCTAGCTGCACCATCTGAGGAGTCCTGCCTACAAGCTACACAGCTCCTTTTGAGCCACCTGGCTTCGGTGGGTTTGAAGTGCTCCAAAGACAAACTCCAAATTGCCCGACCTCAGGTTTCCTTCTTGGGTCGACTTATATCAAAGCGTGGAACAGGTATTTCTCCGTCACACAAAGATGACATCTTGCATCATCCCAAACCGACATATGTGAAACAAATGTTGGCTTTTCTGGGTCTGTGTAACTACTCCAGACATCATGTTCCGGATTTTGCGGAACTGACTCACTCTCTCAGACAATTAGTGAATGAAAAAGGAATGAGGAACCTGTCGCATGTTCTAAATTGGACACAAGCTGCTGAGAACTCTTTTGTTCTGCTGAAACAGTTGTTGTCATCAGCAGCGGCTCTTGTCGTCCCTGATTACAAAAACATGTTTTTCCTTGATGTTTCTGAAAAATCCAGCAGTGTGTCGGCTGTTCTTTTTCAGAAGGGGGAAGATGGTAATAGACATGTTTGTCTTTATGCATCAACACCTCTTGAGAAATATGAACAGCGTCATCCTCTTTGTGCAGCTTTTGCTTCAGCACTAGCTCGCTTGATTCAGAAAACATTTCATATTGTGCTACATCACCCGCTTACAGTACGTACATCACATAGTACAGTGCAGTACGTAACCAGCCAAGCATTTACTATGACGGGGGGACGACAGAGAAAGATTGAATCAGTCCTGACACAACCTCACATTTTGTTTGTACATGAGGGAATTAACATGGCAGAAGGCATGTTGGAGGGACAATCCCACTGCTGCACTCAGCGTGTTTTGGAAGAAAACTCACTGAGAAATGACCTTTACGACATCCCAATAGACGACGCAGAAATGACGTTATTTACTGATGGATGTTGTTTTAAGGGTAATGATGGACTCCAGTCAGGTTTTGCAGTAACACAGATGATTGGAACAACTTTTGACTTGAGAGTGGCAGATAGACTCACAGGGCCACAGTCAGCTCAAAGAGCAGAAATAGTGGCAGTGACAGCTGCATTAAAGATAGCAAAAGACAAAACTGTAAACATTTACACTTACTCGGCGTATGCACATATAGTGATACACACAGCCATAAAAGAATGGCAAAGAAATGATTTCATGACTGCTTCAGGGTCGCCGATCAAACACCATCAAGATATTTTTGATCTAAAAAACGCCTTGCTATTTCCTAGAGCGGTGGCTGTGATTAAATGTAGGGGACATTCAAAAAAGAATGATTTTGTGTCAGAAGGAAATGATTCAGCAGACAAGGCGTCAAAACAAGCAGCGGGCTATAGCCCAACACTTCAATTGATGGTGAACAAAGATGAATTAGGACAAGAACTAACCATAGAAACAATTAAGCTGTGGCAGGAGAAGGCCAGTCCGGAAGAACACAGTGTGTGGCTGGCAAAAGGCGGACAAAAGGATGGAACAGGTATATGGCGGAAAGAAGGTAAATATATCCCATCGCAGAAACAACTAAAAAATCTCATTTCTGAAGCCCATGGACTGTGCCATGTTGGCACAGAGGAAATAATGAGACAATTATGTAACTGGTGGCATCCTTACATGAGACAAATTGTTAAAAATGAACTGCAGGACTGCAGTGTTTGTAACAAATTTAACAGTAAAATGACATCCAAACCTGGCACTCATGATCCAGAAGTGACTGCTCCAGGACAAGTAATCTCAATGGATTTTACAGATATGATTAAACCAGTGGAAGGATACCGATATTTGTTGGTAATTGTGGATTCCTTTTCCGGATGGCCGGAGGCATATCAATGTAAATCTGAGACAGCAGAGGTTGTGGTAAAACATTTGATTAATCATTATATACCATCACATGGGTTTCCCAGGAAAATTAGATCAGACAATGGGACTCATTTCAAAAATAAACATCTACAGGAAGTAGAACAAGCATTGGGGCTGAGACACACTTTTGGATCAGTGTATCATCCTCAATCTCAAGGACAGGTTGAGCGAATGAATAGAAATATTAAAGAAAAATTAGCTAAAGCACTGGCCTCGTCAAATTTGAATTGGCTACAAGCCCTTCCAATTGCACTAATGAATGTGCGAATGTCATTAAACTCAGCTAAAGGCTGGACTCCATTTGAAGGTCACAAAAACAGACCATTTCCGGCTCCAAATACGCCGCTGGAAGAGTCACACATTGAAGGACCTCCAGTACTAAAACAATTAGTATCTACATTTTCTAAGCTAACAAAAAAGTGGCCAGTTGCTCCTTTAGAAATAAATGATTGTGAATATGTGTGGTTAAAGGTGACTAAGAGAAGATGGTTCTTCCCCAGATGGACGGGCCCTCACCGGGTAACTGAAAGAACGTCTTGTGCAGTGCGCTTGCATAAGAAGGGGGACACCTGGTACCACCTGTCATCTACCAGGCCGGCCGGGACACCTGCTGGCTCAGCAATCCGACCTGCGATCACCGGATGTCCCGACCTGGGAGCCACGTCAGCTGAATCCGTGCCCGGTTCCGGAGCTGCCGTTTGAGGACATCAGCCGTTTGAGGACATCAGTCAACTAAGATCAAATCAAGTGCCTTTTTCTGGGCAATCATTTTACGAAGAGTGACATTTTCGGGCAGAATAATCCCGGTGACATATCGAAGGTCTCGGCAGTCTACCCGAGACCTTAAAAGAAGAGACGAACTATTGCGACACTTTTTTCATTCAACAAAGAACTTCATCACGAGATGGCTTCAAAGCAGAAACATATATCCGTCTGCTGCATCGCGACATTTCTTCTCATATTGACTTGGTATTTTTGTCAGCCTTTTGACACAACTTTGAACGCAATTACAACGTATCGTATTAAGCGAAGTATTAAGTCTCCATATAATCCCTGGGTCACATTCTGGACTTATAATACATCAATTGCTGTGACAGTTGCTCCAAATACAAACACTTCTGTTAAAATTCCTATTAAATCCTTAAAGGGATTTGGTAGGGGGAGACAGACTAAGGGGGGGATTGGATAAATTACTGGTGGTATTTGACAGGACATGTACAACAAGATTGGAATGCTCTAATAACAACACAGGATGGACGATACTGGCGTCCGGGAACTAGTGAGGAGGCAATCTTCTTTAGCAAAAGAATAACATTGCGTAATATGGGGGGTCGACTCTATATGACCTTTATTTTTCCAGAAGGAAAATTACGGTCGCCTAACACAACAATTGATAACGCCTCCTGTTTTGGATTTCTGTTGTGGGCCTGGTTCTCCGGACATGACCCATATTTCCCCATTTTAGTATGCGTAAATAAAACAATGAGTAATTTAGAACAGCCAAAAATGACTAACTACACAATGGAGAGCGGAGTGAAGGCGGTCAGCGTACCGACTGATGGAATAGTTGAAAGGTTCCGGGTTACAACAGGATTTTCCCGGGGGCAGTAACAATTGGCTATTATTGGCGAACGAAGCGGCTCGAGCCTCTGATAAAAATAACTGTGTGGTATGTGTAGGTCCGCGTCCTTTATTGAGAATCATTCCGGCTAAAATAGATGATCACTGTGTAATGGAACTAATGAATAAGACTGTCCCCAATGTAAAATGCTCGCAATGGGATAAGGTGTATCCCCTCGTCGATTGGCAGAAAACTAAACCAGTATTTTCAAACACAGTTGCAAATGGTAATTTTTCATGTATTAAAATGACAGGTACTGGAGAACAGTTGGGAGAACTAAATTACATCACTCAGTGCGTATCAATAGTAGATGTGGGACAGAAGTTCCAACCACGATCCAGGGCGGACATATACTGGTGGTGCGGTGATAACAGAATATTTGATAAGTTGCCTTTAAATACAAAAGGATATTGTGCCCTCATAACCCTTCTCATGCCAGTACAAATCTACCCCATCTCTATTGATAACCTGTTACAAATGATTGATAATTGGGAACCAAAACCTCCTTCTTTTCAGAGGACCAAACGACATTCTTGGCAAGAGCAGAATGTTCCCACCTACATTGATGCAATTGGAGTACCAAGAGGTGTGCCAGATGAATACAAATTAACTGATCAAGTACTCTCAGGATTCGAATCTGTTATTTGCTGGTGGTGCACCATAAACAAAAATGTAGATAGAATTAATTATATACATTATAATGTACAAAGGCTAGGAAATTCGACTCAGTCTGGCTTTGAGGCTGTACGCGGCCAGTTAGCCGCCACATCTTTGATGACATTCCAAAATCGAATTGCACTAGATATGTTACTGGCAGAAAAGGGCGGAGTTTGCTCAATGTTTGGAGATCAGTGTTGCACTTTTATTCCTAACAATACTGCTCCAGATGGAAGTCTGACAATTGCAATTGAAGGGCTGCGAACACTCAATAAGAAAATGAAAGAGCAATCCGGTGTAGATACTTCTGTATGGGATAATTGGATGAATGTGTTCGGCCGCTATAAAGCTTTGATTTCCTCAATTTTGATATCTGCGGCTGTTTTCACTGCGTTATTAACGATTTGTTGATGTTGTTTAATACCATGTATTCGTTCTCTTTGCCAAAGACTTATTACCACTGCTATTGAAAAACATGACGTACAAAATAAGTCCTCTCATATGATGGTGGCTTCTGCTAAACCATACGTGTCTTCTATCGCATCCAATGAGAGGGACGAGGATCCTGCTGGCATCTTTTTGTAAAAATGTTTGTTTTGGGCTCTTTTAAGAGCCCAATTGAAGGAATGTTAACTTTGTTAACATTTTTACTGTTTTACTTTATATTTTAACCATTTTGTATTTAGTTATAGCTGTGTAGATGTAGGTATAATTATGTTAACTCAGTATGGCTCAATGAATAGAATTGTATTCTTATCTGTCTCACTCTCAGAAGAAGGGCAACGGGTTTCTTCCATTTGCTATCTTAAAGGGAGTTTAGTCTAGTACCGGTCTCAGCCGGTCGGAAGAGGGGAGGCACAGGCTGATGTATTGTTTTTCTCTAATCTGATTTGTATTCCTGGGAACTTGCTGAGGGAGGAGACTTTTCGTATTCACCCACTTTTCAATAAATAATGATGTGCCGGAGTAGAGAGGAAACACAATCTGAACAGACCACTGTTTGAGAGAGTTCAATTGTTGTCATCAAAAGCTTTTGATACCTTTGCAAAGGGACTTCTTCACCAGAATCTCACCATTCAGTTAATTGAACACGCAAAGAGTACAATACTTAATATTGTCTACTCTAACAAGCCCAACCCAAGAAAGGCTTAGGACCGCCCTCTCATTTGAATAACATTTCGTCCTGGCTGAGCGTCTTCAGGGAGGCGGACGTGCTAACCAGTCACCCACCGTGCCGCCCATTTATTTTTATATTTATTCTTATTTCTTGAATCTCGTTTTTATTTTTGTATTTATTTTTACTTCATTTTTTTATGGATGTATATATATATATATAATTTTTTATTTTCCATTTATATAAATGTTTGATTTAATTTTACAATTTTTTTATATCCATTTTATTTTATTTTTTAGTCATTTATTTATTTAGAATTTTAGCAGTTTTGGTCCTCCATACGCAGCCAAACAGAAAATTCACGGATGATGTCACAAGTCCAACGTGAGTGATTTGTCCGCCTAACGTCAAGGGCCAATGCCTGGATTGATAGGCCCCACCTCCTTCTGTGCATCTTCACCCCCTAACTGCTGTGATGCTGTTCATTCCATGCTAATTGCTTACATCTGTTGACATTATCAGAAAAATGTGCTAACGACATGACAGTGTTTGTCTTTTTCATCAAGGAGCCTTGCGGAACGTAATAAATGTTTGACTGTGGGAGGGAAGTTTGAGTGTAATTGTGAAGAAGTAACAGAAAATGTTGGGATTCACTTCAAGTGGTGTCCTCATATACACTAAACCCAAAAATGTGTTGTGATCAGAAAAAAACACAGGTGAGAAAAGTCAATATTTCTGCAACACATTAATATGAAAACAAAAATCCAAAATAAGATAATCAGTAGGAAAATAACACATTGTTTCTTATGGGAAAACCAACAGAATGTCATGGTCAAATACGTAATTGCGTATTTGACCATGACAACAATAAATACACATAAGTGAGCCTCCCCCAAGGCAACAACACATTTGATTTGCAAACAATATTCAACGCTCAATGTACACCATGGCGCCGCCGTCGCTTCCAGTTCAGACATCTGCTGCCAGCATGGAGGAACACGTGTTGTGTGTGTGTGGGGGGGGGGGGTGAGTGCGTGCGTGCGTGCGTGCGTGCGTGCTTGGAGCCATCTTCTTTGTCTTTGTCACGATGGAGAAGAAAAAATATCCAAATAAATCAATAAAGCTTGCGTGACTTCATCTTCAAACGAGAGCCCCCGCGACTGCTGCTGCTTCATCTGGCCCTGGAGGACGCCTCTGTGTGCGTGCAAGTGTGTGTGCGTGAGATCGGTACATTCCACCTACAGCGTCTCACGCGCACAGTTATGCATGCTGTGTACAAGCTGTGGGCCAAAATCGTATGCTCGCTCGAGATGGTGTCAAAGGCTTCACTGAGATCAAGCAAGAGGAGGATGGAGAGTGAACCGGAGTCAGCAGAGAGAAGGAGGTCATTGGAGATTTTGAGGAGGACAGTTTCAGTGCCATTGAGGGAACGGAAGCCAGATTGAAATTGTTCGTAAAGGTTATTGGAGGAAAGGTGAGTATGAAATTGAGCAGCAACTGTTTTTTTCCAGAAGTTTGGAAATGAAGGAAAGGTTTGAAATGGGTTGGAAGTTGTTCAGGTCGGAGAGATCAGAGCCAGGTTTTTGGAGTATGGGAATGACAGCAGCAGTTTTGAGACGGGAGGGTAGAGTGCAAAAGAGGCAAGTTTAAATAATGTTAGTGATGGGAGAAGAGAAGCTTTGACAAGAACAGTTGGGAAAGGGTTAAGTTGACAGGTGGAGGTTTTGGATTTCTGAATAAAAGTGGTACCCTCCATTCATTTAGATGGAAAAGTGGAACTAAGGATATCTTTTTTTTTTTTTTTGAAAAAGCTCAGTATTGTTCATTCGGTAATCTTACCGATTTGACATGTCATCATCATTGCTCTCTCTCTCTTTTTTCCCTTTTTTTCTCTTTTTTTGTATGTGCATGAGTATGTGTGTGAGCATGTGCATGTGTGCGTGCATGTGAGTGTTTACTCATTAATTCACCTAAAACCTATTAAAAATCCCATATCGTTCACCTAAACCGAATACTTCAGAATCCAGCTAGAGTCGTGAGGTTGTCAGGAGACCCGAGGAAGGATCAAAGAAAAGGGTAGGGTTGTGCCCATAGAATGATAAATTGTAGCTGGTTAGCTATATAGTAGTGCATGCAATTTGGTGCCTCTAGACCTCCTTTGGATTTACTTTTCTGAAGAGTAGATAGACTAATCTTTGCTTCTTCTTTTTTTTATTCCAGTAGAATTTTGTAACGGCCGAGTCCAACGACTGGAACCAGTTAGACATAGGTTTGAATGGAAACATTGAGAAAAAATAATTCATTTTGGGTAAAACTTTCATTTTAGAGAAATGGGAAGATTATTCCAGCGCTCCAAGTCACTATAAATGCTATCCAGAAGTGGAGTAAAGTTTAAATTAATTAAATCAGTTAATTTAGGTGAGATTTTTATGCCTAAATATTTTAAATTGCTTATAGGAAATGAGTAGTGTGGGTCCTGGCTTGCAGGGTTCCATGAATTTTCTGTAATAGGTAGTAGTGTTGATTTTGTCCAGTTAATAGAATAATTTGATAAATGTGAGAATTTAGTTATTAAGTTAAATACTTCCCCTAACGAAATAGCAGGTTTTTCTAAATAAAGTAAAATATCATCGCATATAAATTAATTTTATGTTCTGTTACCCCAGAATGAACTCCTTGAATCCTTCTTTCCTGGCGTATAGCTTATTGCAAGCGGCTCAATAAATATTTCAAATGATAATGGGGACAGTGGGCATCCCTGTCTTGTGCCTCTCTTTAGAGTAAAACTCTGAGATATAATCCCATTAGTAGTAATTGTAGCTTCAGGAGAATCATATAATACTGACACCCAGTGAATAAATGACTTCCTAAAGCCAAATGTATTTAAAACAGCAAAGAGGAAACACCAGTTAACTTTGTCGAAGACTTTTTCTGCATCCAACGATATAATAAATGCCTCATTATCATGCCGCTGCCACCTGATTTGTTATTATATTCAAAGTTGCTGTATCTCAATTGTTGTATCATAAACTCTGTCTTTTCAGATAACTTATCATCTAACCGTATTTTTTTATTTTGTAAGTCAGTCCATATTTGGTTATTTGAGTTTATTGTGCACTCATCCGTCAGTTGTTTAATTTTATCTTCCAAATATTTTCCAAATTTTTGATCCTGTTTCTTTTTATAAGATGAATATGATATAATTTTACCTCTAATTGCCGCTTTCCCAGCTTCCCAGAGAAGAGATGGATAAGTCTGGGGAGTCATTTATTTCCAAAAAGTCTGCCCACTCGCTTCTTATAATTTTGTCAAACTCTGCGTCATTTAACAGTGAGATGTTAAAACGCCATGTCGGGGGTGGTTTAAAGGTATAATCAACTTGTAGGGTAAGGGAGACTGGTGCATGGTTGCTAATAATAATAGGATGTATTTTTGTACCAATTTTATCAGCAATATAATTATTTGTAAGAAAAAAAATCTATTTTTTTTAAAAGACCGGTGCACAGCGGAAAATAAGGTAAATTCCTTCTTAGTTGAGTTTTTAAGTTTCCAGCTGTCGACGAGACCAAAATCATCCATATATTCCCCTATTACTTTAGTAGATTGTAATCGCCTTATACATGTTGTATTATTAGAACGATCTATTAATGGATTTAAGACTGTGTTAAAGTCTCCTCCAATAATAATAGTAGAGTTTGCTGCTAAATCAGAGGAGGAATTTTTTAACGATGTCGTCATAATTTTTTTAATCTCGGCCCCTGGATGTATTGAGGTATTCTCCGATATGCCTGAGAATATTAAATTCTTCACGCTGGGTGGTATTCCAAATCTGTCATATGAAAGAGAGAAGAGAAAATGGTGGTTAAATTCGGATTTGGTTTAGCATAATAGAGCTAGTTCTATTTTAGCAGCAGGGCGCCGCCATGTTGGGTATTCCCGGTCTCGCTGTAGGTCTCGCGATAGTCACAGCATCTCGCGATAGCGCCTCCTTAATAATGATATCCAATTGATAAATGCAACAAAACAAAATAAATCACTCAATACCGCCACCTAGGCATGCAGTACTCTCTATTCATTTAGATGGAAAAGTTGGTTTGGGTTATGGTTTTTATTGAACATATAAACACAAAGAAAACACATTACAAGTCTAAAATATAAATTGAAGTAAAAAAGAAAAACAAGAATAGGACGAAAGAAAATAGTTTATATGTTTAAAAGGGGTAGGAGGAAGTTAAAAACGTATCTAGTCCTACCCGTTATTCGTTTTATGTTGATAAAATGATAAGGTAATGTATTTTAACAGTAGGAAATGTATAAACCTCATCATATATACAAGTACACTTTAACATACGCACATTTGCCAGCGACATATGTACATGAAATTCATAGACATATACCATAATAAATTTCTAAATCATATCCTCATACTCACATATACAATTTTCATTACATTCATACCGATACATCCAAAGAAATTATAGCATATATAAATTTTTAACAGCTCATGACTGACGTAAGTTAAAAAAAAAATTTACTTTGCTTTTAAACAATTTTTTAAATTCAGCAAGTGACTGACATCTTTTCAGGTCGGGTGTCAAAATTATTCCACAAATTAACACCTTTTACAGAAACACACCTTTGCTTAATATCTGTTCTTGTTTTAATTTTTTTGTAGGGACTTGTACCTTTTATTTTATAAGGACTCTCTCTAATTTTAAACAGCTTGAGTACTGTGGCAGAGTAAATTGTTGTGTACTTTATACATTATTTGTGCCATTTTAAATTCAACTAAGTCGTAAAATGTCAATTATATTTGATTTAATAAATAGAGAATGAGTTGGTTCTGTATATATATTGGTCGATTAATAATTCTTATGGCTCTTTTTTGCAGTTTGAAAACATGATTGGTATTTGTTTTATATGAGTTTCCCCAGATTTCCACACAATAAATTAGATATGGTATATGGTACATAATAATGAACAATATAATGTGTATAATGATTTCTTATTCAGTACATCCATAGTTTTAGAGAGTACTCCTATAATTTTTTACATTTTCCTTTTGACATTATCTGTGTGACTTCCAACATAATTTTTTCATAATTAACTACTCCAAGAAATTAATTTTCATACACTCTTTCTATTTCAATTGAATTTACCATAATTTTGACCTGTCGTGTGGTTTGTATAGTACCAAAAACTATCAACTTTGTTTTATTTAAGTTTGGTGCTAATTTGTTCATATGAATCCAATTTTTTTATGTGTTTAGTTCATTCAGAAGATGCTTCAGGTTCTCTTCTGAACAGTAATGAGTTCTGTCATCGACAAATAAGACACTTTTGAATATTTTTGAGACAAAACAGATATCATTTATATACAATGAAAATATTTTTTCCATATTTCTTGTGTGTTGCTTTTATTCTGCTCTAGTAATGCATAGTAATGATCTTTTCTTACGTGTTCGTATAATATTCAATAGTTGATTTTTTATTTTTGTCTTGTACTTTATTTCAGCTTCCATAGTTCTCAATTTAATAAATCTTTTGTATAAAATGTTTTTATTTTTACATGTATTCTATATCCCCTTCGTCATCCATGCCTTATTTAGACCTTTATATTTTCTTGTGACTTTTATCAATGGACAATGTTTATAGTATAGAGAAATAATGGTAGACTGAAATGCACTGTACGCAATATTGGGATCATCATTTGAAAAGACCTCAGACCAATTATGTTTTTCTAAATCCAACTTAAAGGCAGCCATGGAGCGTTGTGTTCTTAGTCTTGTTTCTGATGTGTAAGTTATTGTTGGTTTTATTTTTTTTAAGATTGCAAAGACCGGAAGATGACCAATTATATCATTAATAAGGAGTCCACTTTCTATTTTATGGTCAATTTTATTTATAAATATGTGATCTATTAGTGTAGCTGTATCAATTGTTATTCTGCTAGGTTCCGTGATTACAGGGAATAGATTATTACTATACATTGAATTTATAAAATCAGTTGTTTTCTGATGCTTTTTGGGATTTAACAAATTAATGTTAAAATCCCCACACATTATTTGCATTTTTTTTAATCATTTGTGTATCTGAGAATGTCCATTAGTTTTTCATTAAATATGTCAAGACATGATCCTGGTGTCCTATACATACAACTTATAATGACATTTGGTGCATTTTTAATATGTACTTCAATGGTTAAACATTCCATTATGTTGTCAATGGTGGTAGTCAAATGTTCAATTTTACTGCTTCTTAGAGCTTTGTCTACATATATTACGACCCCCCCCCTTCTATTTTCTCTATTTGTTGCAAACAATTCATATCCTTCCAGTCCCATGTCACTAATTTTTTCATTATCAACCCATGTTTCTGATAAGGCAATTATTTTGAATGTATTTAATTTATTCAGGTATTCTTTGATTTTTGTAAAATTTCTGTAGAGACTTCTACTAATGAAATGTATAATTGAAAGTGCATTTTCCATTTTTATATTTTTGTTGAATTGATCGTCCATTTAATAGTTGCAAGTGAAACTGCAGTAATTATTTTTGTAGAAGTGATTGTCTGGGTCCAAATTATTCTCAGGGTCAAATGTCGTGTAGTCAGTGTATTCACATGTTTTTTAAGTCGATATTATTTGTGTTCATCATGTTCATCTTTCCTTGTGTTACTGTGCTGCTGTTGATATGTATTTGTGGTGTATTTTTGTCATCATCTACAGTGAGTTTATCATTTACTTGAGTCATGGAGACAAACTCCTCTTCTGATTTCTGATCAGCCTTTCGTGGCGGCATCTTGAAAGCCTACCTTTCACAGCTGGGGCCTCAGCTGTTCGTCGATGAGTCCCGCAATGACACCAGCGTGCAAACAGGCAGCAGCGCTGGAGCCAGCAAGCAAGCCCGACAGGCGGCGGTGATTAGGGCCAACAATTCATTTAAACTTCACTCCACTTCTGGATAGCATTTACAGTGACTTGGAACACTGGAATAATCATCCCATTTCTCTAATAGGACGTATCGCCACCATTAAAATGAAAGTTCTACCCAAAATGAATAATTTTTTTCTCAATGATTCCATTCAAACCTACGTCTAACTGGTTCCAGTCGTTGGACTCGGCCGTTACAAAATTCTACTGGAATAAAAAAAAGAAGAAGCGAAGATTAGTCTATCTACTCTTCAGAAAAGTAAATCCAAAGGAGGTCTAGAGGCACCAAATGTTATGTACTACTATATAGCTAACCAGCTACAATTGATCATTCTATGGGCACAACCCAACAGAGATACTAACTGTTGGCTGAAACTAGAACAGAAGGATTGTAATAACCTCAGACTTTTAGATTTACTCTTTATTACAACATCAATTAAGCGACACAATTGTTTTAAAAAACCAATGATTTCAGCTACCCTCACCACCTGGTGGAAGGCACCAGAAATTACAAAAGCCCAATTGGAGCCCTGCGGGCTTTCTCCCATACGGCATAACCCCGACTTTCAACTTAACTACCAATCGTTTCATTTAGGTGTGTGGGAGCAGAAAGGAATTACACATCTCCACCATCTTTTCTCAGATATGTTTATATCATATACATTCTTGCTCCCAAAATATGAAATGAAAAAGAGCATTTTTTTACACTATCTGCAAGTTAAAAATATGATAAAGAAACAAATTCCAACACTTCGGGGTACGCTCCAACCGCCTGTTTAAGATATTACAACAGAAAACCTCTCAAAAATACATAAGTTTCTTTCCTATACAAATAAAATGCATTTACCCATCTCGAAATGGGAGACAGACTTGTCTATAGCTCCGGAATTTGACTTTTGGATTCAAGTTTGTGAAAACGTATTTAAAATGACAAAACACACAAATTTACAACTTAACCACTATAGAATTATTCATAGAACATATATTACTCAATATATGATGAAGAAAATGGGACTCTCAGACTCCGACATTTGTCTCCAGTGTTTACAAAACACTGCAGACACTTATTTTCAGTTTGCTAGGTGACCTAACAACAACTGACTTACCACATAAACAATTTCAATCTACACTCGTAGCCCTTACTATCGCTAAAAAACAAACCTAATCTCCTCATAAATCACTTTTTAATGGAAACAATATCTGCCTCGAATAAAAACCAAATATCAAAATGTATACAAACATGGTCTACGTTACATATATAGAATCTTTTAATCTAAATCTGGTTACTTATTTCTGCCTGTTAGAGCCTCCACATCGCGATAATTTATATTGCTGTTTCTGTATTTGGCAATTTGTAACTAATGGTTGTGTTTTTATACTCAGGAACCCAGTTGCTGCCAGCAGGATCGAATAGACCACATCAAATGACACCTTACAGTCACCAACTCCTCAAGATTCACTTCCAATGGGCACTAAGGGTTAATATTCGGAATCACTGCATGCCAGTGGGTTAACTTTATTGGTGCTGTCCCCCCTGGCTCAGCGTGGGCGGCTCTGCCCCTCTGTTGGCTGCTAGGTGGTGGCGTTGTGGTGCTCTCCCTAGTGTCTGCGGCCCGTCGCTCCGTGCCCGGTGACGCGGTTCGGGGGGCGGATGGGCCTCCGGGGTGCCCCGTGGTTTCCTCTCCCCTCCCCCTTCATCCCCCTTGCCGCCTCTCCCTCATCGCCTCTCCCCGCCCATCCTCCGCCTCCCGGTCCCTTCTCCCTCTTCACCCTTCTTCCTCCTCCTCCTCCCTCTCTCTGCTGCCCTGCCGCCGCCCCTTGCCCTTCTTTTTTTATTTATTTATTCATTTATTTATTTTTCCTAAGAGCTCAGTATTGTTCATTCGGTAATTTTACCGATTTGACATGTCATCATCATTGCTCTCTCTTTTTTATTTTTTTTTATTTTGTATGTGCGTGAGTATGTGCATGTGCGTGTGTGTGTGTGTGTGTGTGCGTGTGTGCGTGCGTGTGTGTGTGTACTCATTAGTTCACCTAAAACCTATTAAAAATCCTATACCGTTCACCTAAACTGAATACTTCAGAATCCAGCTAGAGTCGTGAGGTTGTCAGGCGACCCGAGGAAGGATCAAAGAAAAAAAAGAAAGTGAAATCCAGCACTGACCAGACACCTACTACCCACCGGGTTACCAACCAGAGTCTTTCACCAACCCCAGAAACATCTAAATTCCAACAAATTAGGGAGACCTCAAGAGACCAAAGGAGAGACTGAGGAAAGGAAGGAAGGATAGATGAAGCAGAGTGAGATCCACAGACATCAGCCTCCACCGATTCAACGACCAGAGGAAGAAGCAGATTGTGTATGAATTTCGATAGATGCTGGTGTGGTGGATCTGGCATGCATGAAAACCTCCACCAAAAGAGGGGAGCCGTCGACACTGGCCAGGACAGAGCAAGCACAACACTTAGGGCCCCCCAGGCCACGGCAGCGCAAAGGGACAACCCCCCTGAGCCACGCAGGGGCCACCGGCCGGAGAGCAAACCCAGGAGCGCCCCCCACCCCAACACGGCCCGCGCCCCCAACGCAGCAGGACGGGGCATGGCAGGCACCCCACTGGCCCACAGCCCCCGCTATGGAGCAGAGGGAAATTATATCCCCCCGCTCCGATCCACCTGCCTCCCAGTCATGTCAATGAGTGTATGTGGTGCATTAAAAAAAATAGGGGGGGCACGGTGGCGCGGCGGGGACACGGACGGGGAATCGCAGCACTGCTCAATACTGCGGTCTCCCCCAACCGATGGAGGGGAGTTGTAGGGCGAAGACGGTGTCTCCACCCTACCCCCCTAAAATGTGTTATGTGCCCTATGCGTCTATAAACAAAATGTATTGTGCAAAACTAGTGCAGTGTGTTAAGAGGAGCGACCAGCGGGGCCCTTCCCAACCGGGCGGGTGCAGGAGGCGCACCCGCCCACCAAACACCCACCCACCCCACCGGGACCCCGGCGGGCATATGGGACCAGCTTGATTTCTCCGTATTTTGGTCCAAAACAGAGCATTTGGATGAAACTAACCATTTTCTATTGTTGATTACTGAAAAACGGAATATGAAAGATGAGAGTTCAATCTTTCATTTGGTAGTATGTGTGTTTCCATAGTCCAAACACAAAATTTTCTGTGGACCTTGAAAGATCAGTCAAAATGCTTAAATCGGCTGGCACCCACAGCATCTCTTTTCTGAAAACGTCTGGCAGTCAAAGAGTTAAATGTTAAACTAAAGGCGCTCCAAAAGGGAGGATGTCTAAACTACAAACAAAACAATATCACTCCTTAACTAGGACAACAAGGCTGAGGACTGTGACTGGCTTGACGAAAACACTTAGGCACAAGACAGGGGAGACGCAGACCATTTAACACATGAGGGTAATGGGAAACAGGTGGACACAATCAGGAATCAGAATTTGACACTGACACCACATGAGGAAGGGCAAGTGACCTGAAATGAAAGGAGTCAGAATTTTCAAAATAAAACAGGAAATGACAAGACAACCTCACCGCGGTATGACATGACTAAAGTATGACTAAAACTTTACTTAATTTTAGTCAAAAGACAATAACTAAGACTAAATTAAAATGTATTGTCAAAATTAACACTGCTGTAATCCCCTTGCGTATTAAGTAAAAATTGGCACTATTTACCCCAAACTCCCCTTTGTTTTTTATCTAAATACAGTACAGCAATACTTACAACTAGCAAATTTGTTTACATTCAAAATACTATCTTTGATTTCTACTTACGTGTCCAAGTAGACAACTTTGTGTTCTACCTAAATACAGTACTGCAGTATTTTTTGTTATGTTCCAAAGTTTCATTTCATTTTTTTACTGCTACCCATCAAGGTAGAAAACTTTGTGTTGGACCTAAATACATAGCAAATATTTAAAGGTGTTGTTTTCAAACTGCAACGCAGCAAACGCTTCCTTGACTTCTTCTGCAACAGTTTTAAGCAGAAAACTTTGTAAAGTACAAATAAAGTGCTGCAATGTTTACATTTTCAGAATTTTCACGTTGAAAATTGTATCACGTAAACGTTTGATTGCTACTGCAACCGGTCTAAGGAGACTAAATTGTGATGTTGCTGAAGAAAGAATGACTTTTACAACTAACTGCATTTGAAGCTCAAAATGGCACCACAACCAAAATAAAAATTTCAACTGCAACCCAACTAGGCAGAAAACCTGACTCTGAAGAGGGAGCTTCCTCTGCTGACAGTTGATTTCATTAAATCAATTAAGCCTCTGTTGCTCCAAGGCATGGTGCCTAATCAATATACGGCAACCGTGTCAATTTACATTTCAAATTGATCAGAAATGCATTACTCATGACGACAATTGAAATTCTTCTCAACTGCAGAATTTAAAAAAGTGTGAGGCCATCTGTCGGAGATAAACTCAGGTAGTCAAAATATTCACATCTGGTACTTGTTGACTAGACAGAACGAAAAAGCAAACCTGGCCGGCGGCCATGTGCACGCGTAAATACAAGCTGCCACATTCTGATGTTTCTTTGGCGCCGACTGCTTATTGACTACAAGGCTCTCCGGCTCAGATTAGCATGATGCTAACAATCAAGGGCACAGTAATGCACTGCCAGGGGGTCCGCCGAGACCACACGGCCTCAAGCGGAGAAACCTCACAGTGGCCCGTGCATGCATAGCAGGGGAGTTGATCAAGAGGCTTGCCGAGGTTGTTTGTCAGAGTAGGGGGAAAAAAGACTTAATTAAGTGGGAAAGAAAGCAAGCAAGTTCATTATTTACTAATTGCTTGGCAGTACGCAGGCTACAGGCTACATTCATTATCCTCGAGCTGGGAGAAAATTGAGAGCCAGATTTGAATTCTCCATTATGGAACACAGGTAATACTTAGGACAACCAACACTGACATTAATCAAGGTCAAATTGACATACAATAAATATTGATGTACCTTCACCGCCATTTTCGGGCCACACAAAATGATGTAAACGCCAGGGGCGGACCTACCATTAGGTAAACCTAGGCAGTTGCCTCGGGCCTCACGTTACTAGAGGGCCCCATAAAATTCCTCATACACTAATAGCCAATATAGTTTTTAGTTATTTGCGAACATTAATTGTGTTTTTGATTCAAATCATTTTGCTAAAATGCCAGCAGAATGCTTCTTGTATCGTATGTTTCTTGGGAGCCCCCTCAGTTTCCACTAATGGATCGGTCAATCTTACTGCACATGTGAAGAGAAAGCACCTAAGAAATCTGCAACTCTATGCCAAAATAGAGCAGAAGAACATGAAGTGACTGCAGCTAGTGAGACTGATAATAAAGGAGAATGTAAAGCAAAAAGTTTATTGGCAAGTTACCAAACATGACAAATATTTTCACTGCGTCTATATGGCGACTCTGTATAGGAGGATCCTGTGTGACGTATTGTTTATGTTTCGTGCGTTGCATCACGGGAAACTGTGTGGCAAGAAACGTGTTTTACATGGAGTTCGATGGTTTTGCACATTTGGAGGAGGCTAAAGAGAAGCCGATTTAAAGCAGATTCAAAGAAATAATAAATCGAGTTTGTGCATTATAAGTTGCTGAGTCATACTGTTTTGCGGTCTTATTCAGGTGTTCCAAAGCGTGATCGACAACCACCCTGATTTGTTCCTCGTCTTGAAATGGGCTATCCTGGATCGGTAAATGAGAAGGCTAAAGAAAAGGCCGTCCAGCGTTACGAATGGAGGATCAAAAGGCAACGAGTATCAGAATTGTGTTAGGGATTCTATAAATGAGACAAAATATATTTGTGTGCCGAGTTTTTCACTTGAGTGTCCACATATTATTTATCTTATCCGAATAAATATTGCATTCTGCAGCTGTGTTTTGATACTTGCCGACCTCACTTGTGTACGCAGTAGCTATAGTTGTTAAGTCATATCCTGACAGCTGCATTAAAGGTGCTACAATGCTAGTATGCTTATGCTACATGTTTGTCCAAGACTGGATTTGAAAAGAAGAATTGTGTAAGCTGTGATATTAAGTTGTTAACTAGAGACCAGATGCTAGAAGTGTCACTGTACTAAAGTCACTGCATTTCCAAAAATAAATAAAGATTAAGTTGGGCTGCTTGTTGACATAATTCCGGCATGGAACTAATGATTGTTGAGTGTGTTAGGGGGATGGTTTTGGAGTGACATACTTCCACAAACTTAACTGTAATGCGATAGACCCTCCTTTGACACTACAAAAAACACATCTATCAAGAATGATTACCCAGCTTTGCACAGGACTTTGTATTAAATAAGAGTAAATGTCCCCAAAGCAGATGTGTGGCCAGGAAACAGTTGAGTCGGACCAAATTTTGTCATCATCCCACGTCTCATATGGGCCTTCAATAGTTTCAGTTTTGTCGGCAATAAATACATTAAGCTTCTCCGTAAGCCTCCTCCGCCCTTTGGCCGTTAAAGTGCTTAACTAGCGGCGATTTCGCCGCCTCTAACTTTCTTCGTATACGCTGTGTCTATACAGCCAGCCATGTTTTCTGCCACTCAACCATCGCGCATGCGCAAAAAAAAATGTCAACAAAGGATCCTTCTATAGATAAGTATTTCTTCATTTCATTGAATTTGGGAGAGCCCCTTATCGTTCCAGCATACCACCCCCGCATGGCGGTTGCTATTTTTAGAACAAGCCGGGACAAGTACGTCACTATCCTGGCTACGTGCCATTTTTAAGCTCATTTGAAATGAATTAATGTGCTGTTGAACAGTTTAAACAATGTTCATATATTTGTAGCATCACTAGTCGCTCCTGTGAGTTGCAGCCAGCCTGTTTTCAGGCTGGTCATGATGCATTTTCCAAACTGGCCCAAGATGATATGTTGTTTTAAGTTTTGTCTTAAGAAGTCACCCAGCACTTTAAGCATTACATCATCATTTGGGGGGTATATGGTTTTCGCTGAGCAGGAAGGGTTTGAAATATACAACCAGCAACATAATGTACAATAGTGGAGTAGAGAGTGCAGTATTTGCCTCAGAGATACAGCAAAGCAGAAAAAAATCCTCAAATTTCTACATTAACGCTTGAGTATATCAACGAATAAGAAGCCCTATACTGTGTTGTGCACATTTGTTTTCAGAATGAGACAGGGATGTGCTGTGAGAGTTCTAAAGTTACGTCATGCAATTTTAAGGAAAAGTACTATATTGGGATTTTGGGTCTGTCTTTAAAATGATCTGTCTTTTTTTGGGAGGGAATTTTATCTACTAGTGGTACTGGTATCTGGTATCAGTATCTGTGACTACTCAAGAGTTAAGTATCGGTATCGGTCTGAAAAAAAAAAGTGGTATTGAACATTCCTATTTAAAATATATGTATCTGTCTTCTCATTCCAAAGTGCGCCATGCCTACCTTTGCCTGTGGCCCCAAAATTTCTTAAATCCGCCCCTGGTAAACGCAAACCCCATTTAGAATTGTCTGTCAGTTCAAATTTTATAACGGTCGCACAAAAGCGAGGAAAATAAAACATCTTTAAAGCTACCCTGAAATTGACCAAATTGACTCTATAAGGGCGGCTTAAAACCAAAATGGCTGACTTTTTATGTCATTTCAGTAATTGAAAATTGTACAAGGTATTCTGTTGTGTGCAGCCAAGTGAGTCACCTGTGGCACCTGTAGTCTACCAGCATGGAGGACCCCCTGCCCCCAATAGTCCTCGTGACGTCCACGGTCAGCGATCACGCACCGATGCATCACAGCGGTCACAGTCTCTGAAGGAGGGCGCCGGCTATCTTGGCGGGGTGGGTTGCTTCTCTGTGGCTGTGTCAGCATGAAAGACATTTCAGCCAAATGTCAAGCATGGGCACATTTGCACACTTGCACAGCACATTAGCGCGCTTGCGTAATGCGTCCGATAAAATATTGATCAAAGCCAGGGAGTAGCGAGCAAATGCACGAAATGCAGCAATCAAGGGATTGTGACCGCAGCTATAGGAACCACAAGCCAGATGAGCATGGCTCTCTTGTGTATAATGTTTGCTGGATACAACATTTGCTGTCTGGTTTTGTCCTAGGTTACCTGTATGGTCTCACCACGACTCTGTACAGTTACTAAAGACTTGATGCTGGTGACGGTTGGGACTCCAGAGCAAATGATTCCAAACAGAAGAAAGACAAGTCCTTGCATTTGTGTAGCTTACTTGATATCGATTGAAGATCATAGAAGAAGCAGCGAGCGCACTCTGCTGCCCAACATTGCTGCACTCGCTCTCTCGTCAGCCGGCACCAATTAGCATTGGCTACTTGGCACTGTCAGCGCACATCATCCGCTCACAGACAACATCGCTTATTAAACGGCCCGCAACGTCAGGACGCACGAAGACGGTTTCGCAGGGGACGCCCCCGTTTCTCAATAATGGCCAACTCTCTCCCTGCATTATTTTCATGTTGTCTCTGTCATCGTGCAGTCGCTCTCTCAAGTGAAGGTGCATCCACCTCCCCCTACTTCATGCTGCTGCAGTATGCACGCCCAAGGGTGACGGCTTCCTGCTGCGTGCGGTGCATAGAAGCTTGTCAGGAGTACGCAGCATGCCGGCAAATGCTGAATAGCAATGAGGAATTCTTAGTAAAACCAGGAAGCAAGGTCAAAGTCTCAGGAACCCATGCTGCAAAACGCACAGTTGACCTCATTGGCTTGAAGATGACGTTTAAATTTATTTTATTATTATTATTTTGTTTTTGTTTAATTTTTTTTAGTATGTGTAATTGATGTGAAATTTGGTACATGTGTTCATCATGACCCGACAAACAAAAAGCTTCAGTAACCCGTGCAGGAAAACGTGCAGGACGTTAGCTACATGAAACTTTAAAGTAGACGTTAGCCTAAAAGCATAACTGCTGAAGTTATTTTCAGAAAAGACAGAAAATTCAACAAACACAAAGAGCCCATTTGGCTGAATTCAACTTGCAACTGATTCCATGATTCCATTCAATCTTCCTCCAAGAGACCAACAACCATGTCTTTGGTCTCTTGGAGATAAGCAAACGGTAGGAGGGGCATAGCTCAGGTGAGAGTGTAGCAGTCTCCCAATCTGAAGGTCGTGAGTTTGTTCCTCAACCCTTGAGTGACTTTTATTTTAATAATAATAATAATAATAATAATAATAATAATAATAATAATAATAATAATAATAATAATAATAATGCATTAAATTTATATAGCACTTTTCTATCTAATCAGATACTCAAAGACACTCCACAGCTGTTGCATTATTCGTCAGCTCATACATTCACACTGTGGTGGCGGTAAGCGACTTAAGTAGCCACAGCGGAAGCGTGGCTGCCAGTGTACGCCTACGGCCCATCCGACCACCACCAAACATTCGCACCTTCCATACACCTGTGTGAGTAGCACTGGAAGCAATGTGTGTGAAGTGCCTTGCCCAAGGACACAACGACACATGACTTGGGAAAGGCGAGGATCGAACAGCCGACCTTCTGGTTACTGAACGACCGTTTCTACACCCTGAGCCACGACTGCCACATTTAAATTGTTTCTATTTTTTATTTTACTGTCTTCCTAGTGTAAATCTTAGCCTACTTTTCTTCTTCCTGAACATACTCAAAAATTCACATCATTTTCCAGATCTGGACAAAATGTGGACCTTTAACAACCAAAACGCAAAAACATTTCCAGGAGCTTCTGTGTTTACTTCTTTCAGTGGTCTCGGAAACAAGCCCCCAAAGCTCTGTCAGTCGCAACCTCCGGGAGTTAGGAAAAATAAATAAATTAGTCTTTGCCACTAGTAAGTGTAATTGTGATGAAATTTGGGACACTTGATTGTCATGGCCAGACACACAGAAAGCTCAAGAGTGATGCCTTGAAGCGCACACGTCAGCCATGTTGGTTTGAAGCAGTTTTAGGCCGACTTTGCGACGTGCGAATTGTTGTCGTCCACAGTCACAAACTAGCAAGATACTGAAGCCCTCGTTGCTCCCGATCCTCTGTCATCAATAGGTGAATGATGAGACAGTGGTAAAACGCTTTGAGTGCCTTGAAGGTACAAAGCGGGTGAAAGCCCATTTACTGCCTTTTTTTTTTGCCTTCCAGTCTTACTGCGGTGAGGTGACAGCAGCACAGCAGAGTGCAGCAGTGGGTCTGGCGAAGACGTACTTGGAGTTATAGAGGCATAGACGGCAAAGGAGCTGACTGCGGAGCGCTGAGCACCACAGGGATGCCAGTGGGAGACATGACAGCAGAGCAAGACGGGAGAGAAGGCAAAGTGAGAAAGAAACAGGAGCTTCCTGATGAAGATTTCATTCACCTTGTGACGAACTGAGATCCTCCATTCTTTTTGTTTCTTTAAAGCAATCTTCAAATGCATTTCAGAATATTTATGAGTGGATCCTAGGAGTGTTTTGTTTACAACCCTCTGCAATAACAAACAAGAGAGCCGCCGCATGGCTGCGTTAGCTTAAAGCTGGCTCGGCAGCTTTGTGTTATGAAGCACTTGGTTGCGATGTGCTGCAGCCCTCATAATGTTTTAAGTCGGACGACTTTGTTTTACAAGGCCGGCGAGCCGTTGCGAGAGCGCCCATATTATTATTTCCTGCGCTTGCGGCGTCCCATGTGAGCTCGCCTTGTGCAGCTGAGTAATGGAGATTAGATTGAGATTGTTGAAAAGAATCCACATGTCTTAGAGGATACACCAAAACTAGCCAGGATCAAGCGCCTGCGGGCAGTGAAAGCCAATGGGAGGTCTCTCCCCGGCACTCACCCGATATGTTCATTAATCCTCTATTTGGGCTTAATTAGCAATTGGCTAATTAGTATCCTCTCTCTCTTAGGATGCCAAATAGGCAGCACACCTTAACTTATGATGTAAGGCTGCTTTCAAGTGGACAAGAGCGATAAAAATAAGTGAAAATATTTACCCTGTAATGAGGAGTGCAAGTGTAGCATTTGCTGGAAATGATTCGTGCCGCTCAATAACATTCAGGCTTGAGGTCTGAGGTTATTCGCAATCTCATTAAAATGTCCTTTAGAAAAGATGTAAGAGTAAACTCATCAGCTGTTTACCAAAATTGTGCCCTTGAAAGGTTAGAGGAAGCTTCTGTGGCTAAAAATCTAAACGGATGAGCACAATAAGGTGGCTGCTTGCACCAGGTTGCTTACTGGTCCACAGCAAATCTGACAGTGTTCGATGAAATCAAGTGTAAACAGTGTTATTCTGACACTAAGGATAAAAAAAAAATTCTGTCAGAGTAAATTTACTGAAGTGTTGGAGTGGAAGCTAAGTGTAACCTGAATAGCATTACCGTGAGTGTTAAATTGACCACACCCTCATTTCCGGTGAAGAACAAACTTTCCAATTTCCAGCGTGGTGTCGGCATTTCAGTAGCGATACATCTACGTGTTGTCATTGGGGCAGTGTGACTTTGTGGTAGAATGGTCATCTTCTGACCCTGTCAAAGTATCCTCGAGGAACATACTGAATCCCTAAGCTGCTCCTGATGTTGTTATCAGTAGTCAAAAGCACTTTGAGGGCCTTGCGAGGAGGAAGAATGCTATATAAATGAAATAGCTTTTACCAGAGTGAAGTGTTAGTTTGAGTTACATTTTTAACACTGACACTAATGTAGAGTACTTTCAACACTACTCTGTGTTTACTAGTGTAGATTTTTAACACTATACAATGTAGGAGTAACACTGGTAATGTAAAGTAGAGTAAAGTAAAGTAAAGTAACACTTTGAAAAGTGTCAGATTTAAACTCATTGGTGTGGACAAATATAAACACTTTTCTCGTGTTAAGATTTAACACTACTCAGTGTTAATTTAACACTGGCGATTTTGCTGTGTAGTGTGGCAACAGTTTGATCCAGCTCCCTGCCACCCTGAACTAGATAAATAGATGAATGGTGGCAGCAGTTCACTTGATTGGTGAATTTTACACTCAAAATCAAATGGGACAGACTCCAGCAATGCTAAGTAGTAGCAAATGGATCAGTAATCAAAATGTATGCCAAGTACAAGATATGTTGCCCAAAAAGGGGTGAGACGTAGCGAGCATATGTTGACTTGATTCCGGAACGTCTCCTCCTTTATCTGTCCTTTTTTTCCTCTCATTCCGCCCTCTAATAAGAGCAAGGGCTCGACAAGGCAGCGGGGCCAGCGCTGTTATGTAAGCGTGCCCCGGCGGCTCAGAGGGTGTGCTGACACACTTTCTCAGCGCCATTAGCGCGCCCTCACAGCTGGCTCACAAACGGTCAAGGGGGGTGGGACTGTAACTTTTCCCATAATGCATCCGCAATAAAGTCAAATGACACACAAGTAGCAATCTCCCCGTGTATAAAATTGAAACTTTGCCTAAAGAAACCCAAACAAATTCAAGTAGAATAACAAAAGATGTCACAGCAAAAAATCCAAATACGTGCAGTTGTACCTTGACTTCCCTGACCTAGCTGGACATCGTAATACTTCTTCTATTATTCATAGAGACGGTCAATCCTCAGTAAGCCGCAGAAATATTAATCTTTCTTTGCAGAGGATAATGAATATACTGCATGCCTGTGATTATTGTTATATAAAATTCTGTGCATAATATGCACTCGTTATCTGGAAACAAAGTACTTTATTACATAAATTTGTAACATTAGACATTAAATATCATGTTGGAATGTAAGTACTGTACATCTTTTTCTATAACATCTAGGCTCCGGTAAACGTCTATAAAATGTTTTTTGGGGGGGGGGGGGGGGGGTTTGAGTTGATTTTGCGGTATGTGTCTACCATGTGTTGCTGATGAGTTGTTTTGGTCTTAACACCACAACACTAAATTTTGGCTCGCAAAAAATAAAGCAAAAATTATTGACATCCTGCAAATCGTATTTGAACAAGTCCAAGTGCATTTTGCGGATCGATTCAGCAGCTTCTTGGCCATATAAGTTAACATCGACCTGTTGACTTTCCGTCGTTCTCCGCAGTGTGGTTTAGCAGAAGCAGCTTGGCAGGTGCTGCCACTCCAGCGGTAGGACTCGACCTAGCAAGCACTCCGAGCTCTGAGTGAAGATCCACTAGGCACAAAAACGCACGAGGCAGAGGATGTGCACAATCCCTTTAGCCTTAAAACTTTGATGGCAAGGGAGAATTTGCCGGAACCTGCAATCCACCGAACCTCTCCAAGTCTTGGAGGAAATTTCGAGGGCAGCAGAGAGCGAAGCAGTGGAGCGCAAACTTTTCCGTGGCTGAGAGGATGTCCGGGGAGCGCTGCACGGCAGCGAGAACAAGCGACGGCGTGATGGCTGACAAATTCATGGCTTTGTTTATGCCATCACAAGCAAACGGCCATTCCTGTGATTGCGCCTTCCCTTTCTCTCCAGAGTAGGCTGTTTTCAACAACGTCGCAGTAACATCTGTTAAATTGACAACAAGTGTGTGTGAGAGTGGATTGAAAATAGGCTCAACTGATAAGCCACGCCCATATTTGGCAGCTCACCCTGGTCCAGTGACACAGTTCTCATTGGCCATTTGTGATCCAATTGGCTCCCAGGTGGATAAAGATGTTGTTGTTTTTCCATTTTCCATCCTGAAGCACGTTTGCCATGGCAACCACAGTCACAGCCAGTCCAATTCATCATTTCAATTGTCAACCCAGAGGGGGACAATTGTGACTTTTCAAGTAGACAATGGAGAGACGGGTGGCGGGCGGAGGCACCAAATTGGCAGCGCGGCTCATCGCAAGAGCATCCCTTCTTCAAGTGGGAGACAGACAGTGAGGAACAGCATGATGGGAGAATTGAGATTGATTTGCACCCTCCCTCTTCCTCATGAAAAGGAGCACACCCCCGAGGCAGGAAGGTAGCATGCAGAGAATGGATTGCACACACCATGCAAAAATTTCCTCTTTGCATTCATTACTCACATTTTTCTCATTTTGTGCAACTAAGACATTGCTTTTTTTTGGGAACAGGATGAATCATATCTGTACAATTATGTCACACTTATTTGAGGCTTAATGTCACCAGGAACTCAAGGCTGCTTTCAAAATGTCCGCCACTAACGACTGGGCTAAAATTTCCTGCAGGAAAAAAGCCCCTCAACCACATGAAAAAACACTGATTTGACCATAATTGTTGACAGTTTTCAGGAAATTACTTTCTTCAAGTCTATCATTGTCTAAAAGGCTCTTATGATTGCTTTGGTAATGCAGCATATTGCCAAGCTGTATTATATACATATTTAGCACATAATGCTTTGGCAGTTTTTCATCCAAAAGTAACATAACGTAAAGTAAAGTCTAATAAAGTAACAGCATAGGAAACACATTTATTTTCGGAAATATATTCAAATATCCATTTTCCTTCAAATAGTTAATAATCCCAAAAAAAAAAATTATTTAGAAAAACAACAACACATATTTGGTTTAATTTAGAATTTTGAATTTGCCCCCCCCCCACCATTTTTTAATGTCTTATTGATAAGGAAAATAGCATTGTATAATATTGTACTCTATAAAATATATAGAATGTATAGAATTCAACAGTTTGTGCATCATGATAAATTCATTGCAGCGCCATCTGCTGTGTGCAACTTGGCCAGCGGAGGCAGTATAACAGTCATGCAAGCGCAAACGAAGAAGAGTTTCACAACTACTCTCAGTAGCTCCGATTACATAAAAAAAAAAGTTTGGAATGCTGCCTCATATCACCCTTAAGTCGGCTCAATAGGCACCACTCTACTTCAAATATACCAAATACATTTTAACATTACAAATACTTACTTTATGTTCCATATATTCAGACACCGGGCATCTGGAAGTTGATAAATTGCAGTTTAAGCATCTGTAAAACAAAACAAAAAAATCATCATTGAGGAGAGTGGTAGTATTTTCAATCCATGTTGTGTCCTTAAAATGTTACACAAACAAAAGTGACAGTTGTGCGTGTGTGTGCGTCTGCGCTTTGATGAACCACAGAGACGACTGGAAGGTTCTTCAAGGAGACTCCAGACTTGTCCTACAAATGTGTTGTGTCAGAACATCCCCTTCTCTTTGCACTTTGGTTGCATGGGGGTGCGGGCTGCTGTGGCCCAAATGCACTGCACCGACACTTTGGTCCACACACTCTGCTGTGTTTGTGTCCACTGAGGAGTCTTGACAATGACAATGTACATCAAGCGAAAGCCTACAGCCAAATGCTAGGTCAACACACACGCACACACACACACACACAGACCAACACAGTACAAGCAGTGTCACAGCAAGTTGTGCTAAAAGTGTTGTGTAGACACATGCCGACGCAAGCATTAAGCATTAAGGGCGAAGAGGAGACGGGCGAGTCCGACGGAGAAACAAGCAAATGGTAAATAAATCAAGTTGCTCCCAAATAACCTTCAGGTTCAAGTAAACAACATCACGCTTCAAGTTGTAACTGAAAGCGATAGGGAAGGTTTTCTTCAACAGTGGACGATTTGCGCACTGGATGACATGATGCGGCATGCTTGTTATTTCACAACATTTTTTTCCAAGTGTTTTTTAGCCACGATGGCCAATTTGTTGCACCAACTTGCATCTGAGAGGGCAAAAATCATACACATACCATACCTGCAAGAAAAAACATGGGCCACAATGCTATCTGACGTTTTTATTATTTTTTTACTAATTTAGTGAGGATAAGTGGTCAAATAAGTGGTCAAATAAGTGGTAAAATAGCATATCCCTTTATTAATTAATGGATTTTTTAGAGGGCTTTAATAGGATATCAAAAGTTCTGGTAGGATACATACCTTGAGTTTAAGGCCACGCTTTGGATCACATTTGTTACAGTTGGGGAACAAAATATAAAACATTAAAGAGAGTGTCAGATTCTCATATGAGCAAAGTTAAACTTTTGAAAGTTTTGAGTTTTAGGAAAGTACAAATGAACACTTTGTCTCCTCTTTAAAGTGGAAGTCAACCTTAAACATTTCTTGACACCTCAACTGTCTAAACATGACATTCTGATGAATATTACATTTGTGGAATATGAGTTATGAAGCAAAATCCAGCCGTTTTTATCCATCTGAAGAGGCAGCCATTTTGCCACTTGCTGTCGAGTCAAGATGACATCACAGTTGCTCAGGGCTCAGGCAACACCCAATCACAGCTGAGCTGTTTTCTGAAGCTGAGCTGTAATTGGTTGTTACCTGAGATCTGAGCAAGATTGATGTCATCTTCACTCGACAGCAAGTGGCAAAATACCGCCCCCTGAGATGGATAAAAATGGCTGGATTTTGCTGCTTAACTCATATTCCACTAACGCAATATTAACCAGAATACCTTATTCAGACCATTGGGGCTGCATAGAACATATTATTGTCCCAAAAAATTGGGGGGTTGACTTGCCCTTTGAAATGAACAAGGTAGACATCCCTACTCGGTATAAGCAAGTTTTGCTCTTGAGCAAAACCAACGAGAATCAGGAATGTTCAAGCCAACAGGGCGGCGACACGTCGACACACAATTGATGTTCATACCTGATCGATTTGTGTGCACGACTCAACAAACTGCCACAAACAAACGGCGGTTGGCTTTCATGCCGGCTAGAGGATCAATGAAAGGGCTCGGACGCGGCCTGACAAGGTGGGAGATATCGAGTGGTGGCGTCCTCCGATCCCGACGGTGGAGACGGAGCCTCCGGGGAGGGCAAGGAAACGCAAGGAAACGCAAGCGAGAGATGGGAGGCGGGAGCGCTCCGGCCTGGCAAAAGGTATCAGGAAGGAGAGTAATGATGGGAAAAGGAGAAGACAGGGGCGGGAAAAGGTCTCCAAAGCCAAAGTGTTTGAGGCGGAAGAGGAAGCAGGAAAGGTACATGAACCCAACTGTGTGTGTGTGTGTGTGTGTGTGTGTGTGTGTGTGTGTGTGTGTGTGTGTGTGTGTGTGTGTGTGTGTGTGTGTGTGTGTGTGTGTGTGTGTGTGTGTGTGTGTGTGTGTGGGTGTGTGTGTGTGTGTGTGTGTGTGTGTGTGTGTGTGTGTGTGTGTGTGTGTGTGTGTGTGTGTGTGTGTGTGTGTGTGTGGGGGTGTGTGTGTGTGTGTGTGTGTGAACACAACTTCGTCATCTAGTCAAATCCAGGTTGACACGATGAGAAAGACTACAAAAGAGCTGAAATAGCATGTTGTGCATAAAATTAAGCAGGAGAACATACTCAGAGGGAAGAAGTAGTTTACTCTTCTAACGAATATTGCCCGTCACCCTCAATTTCTCCATTTTATGTGCCTTTTTAAACATTTCTCCCTGGGGAATGTGTGTGCGTGTCTTAACTCTATGTTTTCAGTTCAAAAGGACTCTTTGAGTTTCCCTCCAGCAGGGACTGGACTTCATTTTATAATCCCCAGGAAACGCATATCACAGCTCCGACAGACCTGAAATCCTGTCTGATAAGCAGTCCCCAGACCATCTTTTATGGTCTGGTCTATCCACAGGAATTAGCCATGTGTTTTTTGGAAAACAATGCCCCTGGGACGTTATATGGTACAACAGTGCCCTCCAGCAGCCACTATCGGTTATCCTTAAGAACCCTGCCGCTCCTAATTAATCTGCAGTCTACATAATTCAGGACATACACGGACTCTATGTACTTGACTGACATCAAGTAACTCCTGTTGTTTATCTTTGTCCACAACCTGTATGTCTATCTCAAACGAATGATGTGTGTAATTTCTGTAGCCACCTAAATTTAGCTAATTAGTAAGCTTAGCGGAGTCAATAACTTTATGATCGCGGTAATGTTTGAAATGTGTTCAGAATGATAAATGAAGCATCTGGCTTGTCAATTCTGATCAAAAATGATCAAATACTATCCCAAAAGCTTGGTCTCAGTCGACCAAGTCTGCTTCATGCGCACAAAAGGGGCGGGGCTACGTCCTGGCCCCCTTGCTGACTAAAAACCAGTGCGCATAGGAACTTCTCTCTTTTTTTCCTGCAACTCTTCCCCTCTCCTTCGCCCTATGAACTGCTCAAGGACTCTCTCTTCCCTGCAACTCATCCGCCCTCTCTACACCTCACATCTGGCCCCATTAACTTTTCCTGATCATCACGGGAAACGTGGTCGCTAAGGGTGACCACGCAGCTTCTTCCTTTGAGCCCCAGACTTGAGTCACAACGCGCGTCCCAAAGCATGCATCAAGCAAGGACTGCAAACATCCTGCGCATCCCCAAGGTGTGCGTGTCTGTTCCAGCCATGAGTCAGAGGTGCCCCGCAGCGCTCACACAAGGACCTCCACGCCGCGCGTGCATCACCGACCAACAGCCAGAGACTCCCGGGCAGCATTCCAGCTGGATGTGCGCCAGCCAAGGAACGGCCACGCGCCAGCCAAGGATCGGCCGCGGCCTCCACGCCGCGCGTGTACCTCGCCACCAACCGGAGACCTGGTGCAGCATTCCAGCATTCAACCGAGGATCGACGCTCGAGTCTCTCTCTCTCTCTCTCTCTCTCCCGTGCTGAACCAGTCCGTAAGTAACGCCTGCATTGCAATCTGACCATATACCACTGGTGCAACGCTTTTATTCAAACATAAAAGAATTGACAGGTCAAACGCTTCCATCTTTATCCCCCATCTACCTTTTTCATCTACCTTCTTTTATCTTAGTTAGTTAGGTTGCAAGTTTTCTTTTTATCTTCGATTCACATTTTTATTCCGTTTCATTAATAGGTTAGGCTGTGACTGATATATGTGTGTTTACTAAATAAATTTGTTGTCTCGAAATTCAATTTCTGACGAATCATTTGTCTTTACTGAGTGGATTATTAATTCTCTTATGAAAGCAACGAACTCCATGATTAACTAAAGTAGCAACTTCAGATTATGAATACTTAATAACAGGATTTTTATCGTTTATTTTGCTCCTACAAACAAGCAAAGTCAACGTGGTGCCCCAGAGGTTGCTGAGGAAATTACAACTCCCCTCAGTACAGTCTAAATTTCTCATAAGCCATTACGGCAACCCAAATAATCACTACACCCTCAATTTTTTATGATGATTAGAATGTTTATAAAACTAATGTACTGATTTTCATATTGTGCTTTGGAACTCTCTAGAATTTCAAAGTTTGAAGAATTTAGCAAATCAGGTGAAAAGGATAACAACATGGCATGTGTTTTCAGTAGGGCAGACTCTTTCTATACTGTATACGGCTCTGGCCATATAGTACAGCTGCAGCAACATTAGTCCTTCTTCAAAGCTGATACGACTACTGCAGCTGATAAAAACTAAAATAAAAACTGTATATGTTCGTGATATTATCTACGTGTTGCTCCAATGTTTGCACATTGTGACATGGATGCTATTTGTTAGCACGTCTTTGGGGTTTCCCATTATTGGTTGGCATTAAGCTACTTTGGACAAAATTGGGGTTGTTTTTAATAGGAGTGGCAATAAACAGCTTGAAGCCTTTTTTTAAGAATTGTTCACTATATGGCAAATGAGTCAAAGTTAAAGCAAGAAAAATCATTCAAACTATCTCAGAAAATGTAAACGGCCACTTGCATCTCAAGACAACACTGTAAATACAGTGTAAATGTGTCCGTCTGTCAAAAAAAATAATAATTAAAGAAAAAGCTCATTCTAGAGCCAACGTCTGAATTTTCTGGAAACATTGTGGTTCAACTCCAAATTGTGTGACTTTGAGACAGTCAGCTGTCAGTATTGTGCACAAATATAAGAAATATGTAATTGTTGCTAAAAGTATGACTGCTTGTGATGTTTCCCAGGAAGTGCAGTGCGTCTATAGGAGGCTGCCTATATGCTGCAATGCAGAGGATTGCCCAACAATCCCTCCTCCTTCTCCCTGCACGAATTCATTAAAGATGGAAGTGTGTCCATGTAACACAATTTTGCAGTCCAAGTACCTTTCTCGCCTCGTACGTGACCCATGTGAGGGCACATGTCAGGCACGGATGACAACTTAATGTCTATATGCATATGCAATATGCTGACATGTACGGTGTGCTGTTGCTGCTTCTGCTGCAGTTGTACAATATTTGCCTTTTTGCAAAGTCAATTCTGCTTGTGTATGCATGTGTGTGCGCTGAATGCGGTTGGATTATAATCCGAGTGTGGCCCGGTTTTGGGAAAGATTAAAAAAAGGGATGAAAGCAAGCAGTACTGTGAAAACGACGAGCGCTCACGCGTCCGTCAAAGTGAATTTGGTTATCGACGACGTCAGCTAAATTAGCATGGAAATGATTGCCGTTGACGGTCGACTACCACTGCGCCCAAAAATGTTTGTGTTTATTACAGGAGGTGAGGAAGATGTGGGAGGAGGAGAAGACTGCAGTATGGGGGAAATCATAAAAAGAGGTGAGATTAGGTGGAAGGAAGGATTTCCAGGAAGATGCTAGCTTGCGTGACTTTTTAACATAGCCTATTTCCTGAAATAACTTGAATCAACGCCATTCCCTAAATAGTCGCTGCGTGAGGTATCCATGTAAAACGTTTCATTGAAACTATTTTCCACACATGGACATTGGAAAAGCTGACTTTTCAGTCCACATTACTTATCAAAAGAGCAGCACCATAGAACATAAACAACACTCAACTTGTAAAAATGCTCCGATACTATGCGTCAATACTTTAAGGAGAAGGATGACAATAATTTTAAGCAAGTGCAAATTATGTTCTCCAAAAAGGATGATAAACTCTACTCGGAAAAAGAGAAATGTTGTGAAATGATCACAACAGTTATCTTGTCATACTTTGATTTCATTACTGAAAAAGCACTCTTGTATGTATTTTTGCTCACTGTATGTTGCAGTTAACTCATTGTGATAACTTGGCATCCGTGTAGTTTAAATCTACTAGAGGCTACATTCTTATTCATCATGTCAGTAATGACATGATGTTGGGAGTGAAGGCATGAAAATTTGGATTTGAAAAAAATAAAACAAGCACCCAAGTTTTAAACTCCGGTTTTACATCAGTACTATCCATGTTCATAATATTGTTTAATAATACAAACTACTTTCACTCCTTCTGCAAAAAAAATAGCAAATACCATTAATTAAAATGTATAGTAGCTAAATAACCAATGACAACATGTTTTTGTTGTTGTTAGTTTGATTTGTACCTCCATTAGCTCCAAAATTGCCCTTCCAAAAACACAAGCGCTAATTGCCATTATTTTTCTTTTAATGAACCAAGTGACAAGTATTAGGTTGCTGCTATTCAATATGTCTAATAACTGTGTTTTTTTTTTTTTTATTGAATACTTGGGCTGTATGACATTTTTTTTATAGCTCAGGGGAAAAAATACACCGTTTGTTTCCAACAGCCAAGGACAAATTGTTTGCCTTCCTGAAAAGCAAAAGACATCAGCAGCACATAAAGCTTTGATATAAATTGGTATCCATGATGTCAAATGTGAACGTGTGAATATGACAGATTATTAGGCTGGATAGTAATTTTGGAATGACAAACATTGCTTTCAACACGTGAAAGCGGCCAAAAGCCGCCAAACATGCGCCAACAACTGCATAGATGGGAGAGCAAAGCCCCTCATTAGTGAGATGAACCATCCATTACGCGCCTTTTGACAGCTCGCGCCCCGTGAAAAGGATCAATGTGACGCTTTGGACTTCCTCCAAGGATGACAGTATTGATGGCAAGCAATGTTTCGCTATCACTTTGCGTTATCATAAACGGCAAGCTCATTATGACGCTTCCCTGCAGAAAGCAACGTACGGCGGCGGGGGTTCGTCATCCACCCCATTATCCCGCTGACGGCTATCGACAGGAGCAGGCGGGAGGCCAAATGTCTCCGACCAGCTCGGAGGCATTTGGGGATTATGCTGATCACCTGATTGCTATCGTGGATCCGTCAATTTTTAGTTGAAGCTAACATGGTCGACTTCTTTGAACTGTTCATTACAAGTTCCCCCATGAACACATGATTATTTAGAGAAAAAAAATCCTCTTTGACATAAAAATACATGCAATTGATGGCGTCTATATAATTTTTGACATCTACTGTACGACCACACAAAACGAGAACATGATCCAAATAGCAACGTAATGAAACAAACCCAATTCCAAAGAAGTTGGGACACTATACAAGTTGTGAATAAAAACTGAATGCAATTATGTGAAAGTGCCAACTTTTAATATTTTATTCAGAATAGAACATAGAGAAAAAGTCAAAAGTTTAAACTGAGAAAAAGTATAATTTTAAGGGAAAACTATGTTGATTTTAAATTCCCTGGTGTCAACAAATCTAAAAAAAATAAAAATAAAAAAAATCGTTGGGACAAGGCCATTTTCACCACTGTGAGGTATCCCCTCTTCTTCTTACAACAGTCTGCAAACGTCTGGGGATCGAGGAGACAAGTTTCTCAAGTTTAGAAATAGGAATGCTGTCCCATTCTTGTCTAACACACGTCTCTCCAACTGTTCAACTGTCTTGGGCTTTCTTTGCTGCACCATCCCCTTTATGATGCGCCAAATGTGCTCTATAAGTGAAAGAAGTGGACTGCAGGCTGGCCATTTCAATACCCGGATCCTTTTCCTATGCAGCCATGATGTTGTAATTGCTGCTGCATGTGGTCTGGCATTATCATGTTGAAAAATGCAAGATCTTCTTTGAAAAGGATGATGTCTGAATGGGAGCATATGTTGTTCTCGAATCTGAATATACCTTTCTGCATTGACGATGCCTTGCCAGATGTGGAAGCTGCCCATGCCACACGCACTCATGCAACCCTATACGATGACTGATGCAGGCTTATAAACTGAGTGCTGATAACAACTTGGGTTGTCCTTGTCCTCTTTAGTTAGTATAATATAGCGCCCCAGTTTTCCACAAAGAACTTCGAATCGTGATTCCTCTGACCACAAAACAGGTTTCCACTTTGCCACACTCCATTTTAAATAACCCTTGGCCCAGAGAAACGCCTGCACTTCTTGGTCTGCTTTAGAAATGGCTTCTTCTTTGTACTGTAGAGTTTCATCTGGCAACGGTGGCTGGCACGGTGGATTGTGTTCTCCCACAATGTTTTCTGGAAGTATTGCTGAGCCCTTTCTGTGATTTCCCTTACAGTAAGCATTCCTGTTCGCGGTGCAGTGCCGTTTAAGGGCCCGAAGATCATGATCTTTCGGCCTTGACCCTTACATACAGAGATTGTTCCAGATTCTCTGAATCTTTGGATGATGTTATGCAGTGTAGATGATGATTACTTCAACCTTTTTGCAATTTTTCGCTGGTAAACACCTTTCTGATATTTCTCCACTATCTTTCTGCGCAACACTGGTGGAATTGGTGATTCTCTACCCATCTTGGCTTCTGAGAGACACTGCCACTCTGAGAAGCTCTTTTTATACTCCAATCAAATTGCCAATGGACCTCCTTAGTGGTAACTGGTCTTCCAGCTGTTTTTTGTGTGCAATTGACTTAGCCTCTTGTTGCTACGTGTCCCAACTTTTTCTAGATTTGTTGTCATCATGAAATTTACAATCAACATATTTTTCCCTTAAAATTATACTGTTTCTCAGTTTAAACTTTTGACCTGTTCTCTATGTTCTTTTCTGAACAAAATATTGAAATTTGGCACTTGCACATAATTGCATTCAGTTTTTATTCACAATTTGTATAGTGTCCCAACTTTTGGGGAATTGGGTTTGTAGATTTCTATGACCAAAGGTTTATAAGAAATCGATTACAAATCAACGGTGTCATGTAAAAAGGTAAGTTGCCGCAAGTTGAACACAAACAAGAAGAATCTCCTTGGCTGAGGTAACTAATGCCTCAACGAATGCGGCCGCTTTTCGCTCCTTGTAACTTCCTCGATTTCCCCACTGACTGGCCCGAGGCTTAAATGGAAAATGAACTGTCGGCTTCTGTCTGCATATTAAGAGAATCCAGATAAGCGAGTGTTGAGCGACTTGCAGCAACAAGACATATTGATCGTCGCCGCGGGTCGGGCGGGGGACAAAAGGGCAGGGGGAGTCCAAGGCCTTCCATCTGGAGGACGCGCCGAGAAGAAAAATACACAATTATGCGCCATCAGCCACTTCATTGGGTAACCGCTCACAAATGAACAAGATGAACACGAGTAGAAAGAGCAGGGTTGCAAATGGAAATTGGATAAGAGTAATTGGACATGAGTGATAATACTAATCCTACAGTTGCTCACTATGCATAAATGGGATGTAATCCTTTGGGTGGCAAATGTTTTGAACCGCAATGGTTGTCTTTTTTTTTTTTAAAGTGTTTTAATGTATGTTGCATATAATCGATGAGCCATTTATGTGCTAATGTATCAAATAATAAAACCGCTCAGTTTTATTTATTTTATTTTATTTACGACGGAATCGACTTAAGACTCTTTTTTTTTACATCTGTGCTTCCGTGCCCTGCAAGCAGTCCTTGCAAACAAAGCACACACTCATGTCCTGACCTAAAAACGTCACCTACCGAGGCAACCGGAAAAGTCTTTTTGTCTTGCTGCATCAACTATTTAAGATCAACAGCGTCTGCCCATTTTTCCATGTGAACCCTGCTTGGAATACTACAAGATTAGCTGGCAACTTTCATACCCATTACCAAACATGACAAAAAAAATAAAATTGTTTTGAGTCAGTGCTGTATATTCTTTTATACCTTCAAAAGGCGGAGCCTTGCTCGGTGAGTGACGTGGGTGTTAGCAAATGAGAGCTTTTAAAACGTGTTGGGTTACTGGCAGCCATCAGGAGTTTGTGTATCAATGTGCTTGCTACGTGTTTGTTTTCTTACAGTTTGATTTTGCTTCAAAAAAATTTTTAACCAAATTATCTGATTTCTACAATTCTTGTCGCTGGTCCTAATTCTGGTCAGTCTGGTTCAAGGGATCTAAGTTTCTTTCAACCAGAATTGTTGTTAATTAGCATGATAAGCTTGACCGTGAAACTATGGTACGATTGAAAACACTTCTCACAAACACCTATCACTTGCAAGTTGGGTGCATCCTTCATCTTTAGGAAGCTGGTTAGGATCTGATCTTTGTTTTTTGGTTCTGACTTTGCTCTATTCGTCCTTTCAGTTTGTTTGTTTTTCTCACAACATTCACGCCTTCCTAAGAAAGCCAGAGCGTACATGACTTTAATGATATTTCTGAATGAGTCGGGACTACCATAACAAAAAGCCAATCACCCTTCACAGTTCACACTAATCATTGTATAAGGACGTCGCTGGGTTATGACCTTTTTTTTCGTAATGTAATGGAAATAGTCGTACGATTCAACAAGCACAATCAAGCATCAACGTTCAATTTGTTTCTCTCTTCTCCGTGCCCATGTTGGCATCCAACACACACAAACACTTATTGGTGTAAGACCCCTGGGACCCCCTTTCCACACTCCATCCTTTTCTAATCCAGGCTATTAGCAGGAAATAATTAACGATTAAAAAAAAAAAGAATAAAAAAGTCTAAGGCAGAGAGCCTTGAAGATAGAGTCGTGCACCGTAAGCATTTCATTCCCAAGCCCAAGGTTCTGGTCCAGCCTTTTTCAAAGACCCCTTAAAAAAAAAAAATCAAGACTCTGTACCTTTTGGAAAATGTGCAAACACATGAGCTGCCGGTTAGCTTTCTGGAAGACATTGTTCCAAGTTTGATGTCAGAAGGAAGTAACTGAATGTGTGATGTCATCACTTCTACCCCCCCCCCCCCCTTCAAAAAAAAGGAAATCATCATTCCTGCAGAACTGTGCGTCTCTAGGCAGTCACAGTGAAGACGAGGGGGTAGGGTTGCAGGAGGCGGGGGGTCCAGAAGTACACTCATGCCCCCTGGTGGTCGTTTCTCGATGATTTGTGTAAAACAAGCATGAATAGTCATGGAGAAGGTTGTTTCTGCTCATTGCACCACCTTTGCCTTCGTTGGGGGGCATTTCAGATCTTTGACCTCATTTCAATTCCAAAGGAGAGCGAAAGGAAAGGAAGAGGGAGGGAGAGGGAGGGGGAAGGGGGGTGTTTATGTATAAATGCAAATACTGAGAAATGTTGATGGGGAATTGAGTGGAGGACTGCTACCCCAAACTAATCATGATAATAATAGATTACATTTATATACAGCCTTTTAAAGGACTCTTAACAATAGCCCTTGGGGGGTAATTTAAACATATAATTCTATACTTGAAAATCTGATATAGAGACCATATAATTACTTTTTGTATAATATATATAGAGAGAGAGAGAGAGAGAGAGAGAGAGAGAGAGAGAGAGAGAGAGAGAGAGAGAGCGAGAGACCCCTCACATATGCTTTCGACACGTAAAATCTCATTAAAACATGCTTAAACTGAGAACAAAACATCTTAGAGCACAAGTCTCCAAGTCCGGTCCTCGAGAGCCCCTATCCAGCCTGATTTCCATGCTTCCCTCCTACATCACACCTGACTCAAATGATCAGCTCCTAAGGAAAGCTCTGCAGAAGCCTGATAACAATCCTGGTGATTTGATTCAGGTGTGTTGGAGGCGGGAAAGCTGGAAAACAGACTGGATCGGGGCGCTCCAGGACCAGACTTGAAGACCGCTGCTTTAAAGGGTGAGTCAAAAAATGTTTTCAGGGCTGAGGCACAACCAATCACGCTTTACCTGATTCTGGGTTTGATCATGTGGCGTTCACAAGCTGAGCACTGTTTTGCCATTTTCAGTCAACAGCAAGTAGCAAGTCGCCCTAAGATGGGTAAAAACAAATTAATTTTGTTGCTTATTCATTAGTTAAAGTCACAACTCACTTTTAGCGAATTGAGAACAATAAAGTTAATGTATACCATTAAAAACACACACACACAAAAAAATGAATATATAGCACATTTTTAAACACAACTACACATGTACAAAGTGCATTTCATTATTGCGTCTATAAAAATCTATGTCTATACATCTACAAAAATTGAAGACCCCTAAAAAATGGAGCACTTACCTGTCCCAAGCCACCAGTTGAGAATCACTACATTACATCACTCACTACTCACATTATAAACCATCAGTTTTAAACTCCAGTCCTCAAGGGTCAAGGCTCAGTCTTGCGTGTTTTAGAAGTTTTCCCTCCTCCAGCACACCTGATTCAAATGATCAGCTCATCATCAAGCTCTGCAGGAGCCTGATAACGATCCCTATTTTTTCATTCGGGTGTGTTGGAGGAGGGGAAACTAACACAAAAATGCAGGATGGCTCTTCGAGGACTGGAGTTTGAGACCGATATAAATATAGAAGGTGCAGAATGGGCGGAATGGATGTGTAGTTACCTACTTTGGCCAGCAGATGGTGGAAGTGGTGCAGCGCTGCCTTCAGGCCATTTGGGCACATGTCAAAACATTCAATAACTCAACTTTGTTTATATACCTGCCACTGCCAGAATAGTCTAATCTAATGTAACCCACATACAACATGTAGAATATGGGGGGGGATTTTTTCTCTCTTTGACGGTAATTAAATACACCTGTTACCCTCGAGTGTGACGTTGCATATTGAGTCATTACGAACACACTGAACCATACTAGAAGGCTGTCATAGTATATTTAATTTAACAGTCTCATTAACAGAGGTAAAATGCATCATTATCCAGTACGACACACACGGGACACAATTATTATTATTAATGCATTTTGGCACTCTTACCTTCACAATAGTGACTGGTGAAATGAGGTGATTCGATGTCCTCCCACCTACCGACAATTAAAATAAATGGTGAGGGCATAAAACCATTTCAATTAAAAGAAAATATATGTAATGTACAAATAGTTTGTTTACATACCGTCGTTGTTAATTGGAAACATGTTCGATAGGATGACAATTTGCAGTCACTTCTGGGTAGCTTGTGGGTGTGGCATATGTTTTAGCCAATATAATGGCAGTTAACATTCGCAACACTAAAATTTTTCACAAATTAACATAGAAAACAATTGCGAATGGTTATCAATGTTGAAATTAGAGGCCTCACGTCCATGTACATTTTGGGCGTCGCATTTGATTGGTTGTCATGGGGCGGGTTTAAAGTAGCAGTACACTTTTATGCCACACGAGAGCATCTGAGTTCGTACTAAAATCCCCAAGAGAATTATTGTTGAACAAACTAATGAGTAAAACCAGCTAATATAATTATTGTACACGTTATCTGATAGTGTATGAATGGTATTTTGATTCATTAAATTAACTGAAGCGGGGCTGTGAAGCAAACTCACGCCACTTGCACCGAAGGAAAGCGGCGGTACCAGTACGCCACCCAGAGCACCAGTTAGTTGTTAGAGGGGTGGATTTACCGTGGTAGTACACTTTTGTGCCCCACGAGGAAGACCTTATATGAATAAAATATACAGCTCCAGAATCCAAACAATGATTAAAATATATCATACAAATAGCAAAAATAAATAATAATAAAAATAACAATATTAAAATACAATCGAGGATAGAAATTAATTCAAAACACAGTTCAATTGTTTCAATATATTTCCTTTTGTTTTGAATATTTACATAATGCCGCACGATACATTTTGGCTCAAAGAAGTCATTACATGAGCAAAAAGTACAAGAACAGAAAACAAATCAAACTCATAATATTTAAATAATTTGACATAATAAAAGAATAGCCTCTAAAAAAGGCTAACACTAACACATTCTCTTTCTCTCTCAGCCTGGGGTTTGAATTAATGTGTTGCTATTTTTAGCTCTCCCGTGTTTCCAGGGGAAACCTAATGACGCAATGACGTCAATGCAGGTCACCAGCAAGAAGAAGAAGAAGAAGCAGACTGGAGGAATTGTGCGTCCGTCCCGAGCTTGCTTTCTTTCTTTTTCATATTTCATCGAGGATCAAGAGGAGGATGAAGAAGAAGATGAAACATGACTGTGAACGGTAGGGCATGTGAGAGCATGTGAGAGAGTGGTGATCACGTAGGTGGTAGTGGGGCGCATGCACTCTTACTGCTAAACGTCCATAGGTGCCGCTCAAATTCTTCCAGTGATTGTTTTTTTTGGGGGGGGGGGGTGACGCCGCAACACTGGTGACTACATGCAGGGTGAGCGTCTTTCTTATTATCGCCAAAACTGCACAGACATTGTGTTTGATTCTGCGTGATCATTCGAGTGAACGTTCGCGCGTGAACGTTACATGAAAAACAAGTGCCGATTCATCCTCATCGCACGCGCGCGCGCACACACACACGCTCGTTTATTTTCACATCTCTGTCACGAGTGGCCGTGTGTGTTTATTTTCGGGGCGTTCACCACCGCCGCCGTTCAGCACCGCGGACAGCTCGCGTCGTGCGCTTCAAACGTGCACGCGCGGACCTGGACGAGCTCGCGCCGTTCTCGTCGACATTTCAATATAGAAATATACATGGGCGAGATTAGGATGTGGCACTATAAACACCCACCGCCATCCCTCGCCCCCACCCTCCACCACCACGTATGACGCACATCGTGAGGTAAGTGTGGCGTCTCGGCCTGACGTCACGGCCACGCATGCAGAGACGGGCGCTAGCCAACCCTAATATTATAAACATCTATCATTAGGAGCCAACCTATGGCCCTTTCGCTTGGCAGTGTAGGCTATTCATACGATTTTTGTGGGGGGTGAATCTCTGACCCAATACTATGTTACCAAATATGGTTCCCTGCCTAATAGAAAGCTATATTGCCGATTTTATATGGCTCCTCACCAGGTCAAAGTGCACTGTTACATAATATGTTCGGCCACCAAACCTTATTGATATGCTACCGCATAAACTATGAAAGTACTTGAAGGGACTATTTGCCACCCTCCAAGTCCATCCAAATAAGTTATTTATTTGGTTCCATGCCCAATAAAGGTCTATTGCACATGAAGACCTGTTACCAAATATGGTTCCAACCCCTAAAAGTACTGTATATGTTACACGATAATCAATTGTGTTGCCAAATATGGTTCATGTCTACTAAAGGTTAGCCAATAAATAGCTATTTCACGAAATGTAGTTTCATGATTGATGAAGTACATCACAGACAAAAGGTTATGGTTCCACACCAGACAAAGGACTAAATCAGCCTCAAAGAGCTAAAATGGTTCCATATCCAACGAAGGGCATGCTAGGCAATAAAAGACGAAGCAAATGTAATTAAAAACTTGATGAAGGTTACCCCATAAAGAGTTATGTTACAAAAGTTGGTTCTTGCCTGATAAATGTCTGTTACTTAATAAGGAACCAACTAAATGTGGTTCCATGTTCAATAAAGGACCAACTCACAGCTAAATAACTTGTTACCAGTACCACATATAATTCCAATTAAGAACCAAGTTACAAAATACCTTCCTACTGCCTGACTCAATATCAGATAAAGGACATTGTTACATTCAAGACCAGAAAAACGTTCATAACTGATAGTTACTAAATGTGGTGAACCCCTTGTGTATAAACACTTCAATATACTTCTATTTCAGCTGACCAGGTGGTGGACCAGTGAGGTTCCAGAAGAGCGAAAGGTGTCCAAGTTTGTCCTGCGTGGGTCTTTTTGCGGTCTGGGCTTGCTGTTCCTAAGGCAGTAGCCAGGAAGCCCTTACCCCAAAAAGTATCTGCGCCGGACCCTAGCATCCACGTCAACAACACTTCACATTAAAGAATTGCTTACAAAAACACAAATGTTAAATTTTAGGTGTTTGTTCTATGAGGGAAACTCATAAATGATTTTTCATTTTATTTTTTAAAGTTACCAAGTAGGCATGTGAAGCCCTTTGAGACTCTTTCGTGATTAAGGACTATATAAACAAATTTGACTTGCTCACACAGCCTCTGAAAACTATCTTCCTGATTTTACTTTAATTTGCCCTTAAACATTTTCTGTCATGGAAATATTGGTGTTTTTCTTAATTTCAAAAACGGAAAATTATGGTGAGAAAAGAAAACAATTTGTCGGCAAGCATCTATGGGGGAGTAGTGCCCTCTTGTGGACATTTTGACAGTTAAAAGCAGTTACAAGTAGACAGTGTCGAGGGGAAGGTATAATTAATTACCCATTAAGTAAATATATTGCATAATTATATTATTTTAAGCTGTTGTGTGAATTGTTTGATACACTGTAATGCAAATTATAATGAACTACACATAATTAAATGCACCTTAAAATTAAAAACAGAAAATATGTAAATAAAAATTAAATATGAAATAATCTACAATTACAAACATTAATTGAATAAAAGCAAAACTGTATATAAAATGTAATTAAGTTGAATAAGTTTCAATGGAATAATTTGAATGGACAGTGTGTAGAATTTTTGTTCGATTTTTTAATGTTCATTTTAAAAACCCACTATTGATTTTAATAATGTGCACACAAAAAAACCATCTCACATCAACGTAATTTAAAAAATATATATAATCTTAAATCATATTACCTAGGTCTCGCCGAGCTTTACAGTAGGCTGACATATTTCAGCGTCGTCTTTCTGCTACAGATACCCAAATGACAAGAACTTGGCGAACACAGTAATTGGTGGTAGGCTTGCAAAGTGTGATTTCTCAAAGCGCCGCAGTGCGCGTGCTTCAAAATCGTTGCATTATATTAGTTCCGCTAGAAGGCTCTCAATTCTACACTGTCTGTTGAAATGCACAGTAAAATTTAAAAAAGTAACTTAACAAATTAATTTCAAATTTCAGAATGTGTTGAAAACTAAATGTTAATTTTAAAACATAATAAAAATACAAATGCACATAAAATGTAATCAGCGTTTTGAGTATTAATGTAAATAAAACAAGCAAACACATTTTAAAAATGTATTGCCAAAACCATAAACGTAACAAAGATTAAAAAAAAAAAAAATCTTACTAAATAGTGCATATATCGGGTAGATAAGCAGGATACAAAATGGATGGATGATGTAATAAAAAATGCTTAAAGTACATTTATGCAACGAGGCCAAAAAGACCTCCAGTGTGTGTCGGTACTCTTCCGGGTGGCATCGCAAGGCCACTTGGCCACAATGGCGTCCAGGGCGTCGCCGTTGCACAGGGCGTCATCCTCGCTGGAGAAGAAAAGTGCCGGGGCCGTGACGGGACTGTTGGCGAACACCCGGACGGTGCACTGGTACACGTCGGCCGTACTGCCTTTGAAGAGCCAGAAATACAACATGGCCGTGCTTTTGATGACGTGTTCCAGGAGTGGTGACAGTGTCCTGCCCAGGCCTGAAAACATAGAATCATTATGTCCAAGGCTCAACATTATTATTTTTTTCTTTGTGTAGCAGTTTTGTGAATCAATGGCTTCATTTAAGGAGCAACTTTCTAACTTTGAGGAGCATTTTTTATTTTATTTTGCAGGTAACTCACAGGCAAGTGAGGGAACTGAAGCAAGGGTATTATTTACAAAAAATGTGACAACATAATGAATTAACAATTGGTTCTTTTTTCTAGAATCAATAGTTTTTGTTTCTTAAATTCACATCGTGTATAGTAGCAAACTATATTTTCTTGTCTAGAAGCGAAGCTAAATTTATTTTTAGAAAGCTTTGCCTCAATGTCCATCCATCTATTTTCTTAACAGCTTGTCCCTACAAGGGTCGCAGGGGTTCTGGAGCCTATCCCAGCTGGCTACGGGCAGTAGGCGGAATACACCCTGAACTGGTTGCAGTTTGCTTCAATGTAATTTTATAAAATAAAATGTATTAAAAATACTTCTATATTTATTTGCTGTATGTCTAACTATAAAATAATTTGAAGTACAAAAAACTTAACTATTTTCATTTGAACTTTTAATAATTTAAGCAAGCTTTTGCCCTTCTGCTCCGCGGGAGGTTTCTGTCCTCGCCTTAGGACACCTGCGTTACCGTTTGACAGGTGTACCGCCCCAGTCAAACTCCCCACCTGCCACTGTCCCCGGAGCGGGTCGCGCCAAGCTTATAAATTATTTTTGCTAAATCCAATTTTGAGTAGAACAACACCGAATATCTCCCCCAAAAAACACAACAAAATTTGCTGTCTTCAGCAGTAAGAAGTTAATATTTTGTCTGTAAATAATTAAAAATAAATAAACAATTTGATAACTTCATATCCAATTAATACCTTTAAAAATAAATTTGGCCACTTGCTGTCAACTGAAAATGACATCACGTGTGCTCGGGCAATGACCAATCATGGCTCAGTTTGCGAATGTCACATGACCAGTCCAGTTTCAGGAAACTAGTGAGCCGTGATTAATTGTTGAGCTCTGAGCACCTGTGATGTCATTTTCAGTCAACAGCAAGTGGCAAAATGTGATTTATTTTTTTATTGCTGAAATGGCTATTGAGTCAAATATCCCTTTAACGAGTTTTAACACTGTGACACTAATGCTGCTTGTTAGCCCAGTTAAGCCATAATAATAATAAACCTCTTCAACTCTAAGCATGTTTTTGTGTCCCATACTGACAGCATTGCATGGGTCAACTAGTGAGTAACCTGATCCCCGGCAGACCCTTGCTTACCTACTACCACCTGCTCTGATCCAGTTTGAGTCACATCTTTGCTTTGCCAACGGCAAACATTTCACAATCTGACTTTACTTTTGTGCCCTAAGCTAACAAAATGTTAAGCTAGGCTGACCTAATATGGGTAACCTGATCCCCTGTGGGCCCTCACACACCTGATGTCCTGTTCTCCAAGTCACCTCAAAATCAATAGGGTCCTGCTTTGCTAATAGCACAAAGTATAGAATAGTGTTTTTGTTTGTGTCCTACAACCTGATCTCCAGCAGGCCCTCGCTCACCTGTGGCCATGTGGTCCAGGGTGCCGGCCACCAGGTTGTCGTACACGTGCCCTACGACCCTCTAGGGCAGAGTGGAATGCTTGGCATTCCCGTGGGCCACATGGACAAGCACATGCGTGAAGGTGTAGCCCCCAATGGACGAGGCGTACACCAGAAGGGGCCACCCGGTGAACTCGGGCCACTCCAGGACCTTCAAAACCTCCCATCCGTAGTCCAGTCCCCAGCAGGGCCACAGGAAGTGCATGACGCCGCTCTGCACCAGCAGCACGTCCATGTTCCGTGCCAGGAAGGCATCGAAGTACTTGAATGCCGCTGCCGGGTGGGCCCCGAGCCACGAGAAGAAGAGGAGGAGGGGGCGGGGCGGTGGGTGGCTTGTGATGGGAGAAGGGTGGCAGGAAGTGGGTCAGAGGAAGTAGGCGAAGGGTGACGTGCTTGGTAATAGTAGGTGATGCCTCTGCCAATGAGCAGGCTGGTAAACCTGCTGTTGGGTTGGGGTGGAGGCGCCACAAATGTAAACAGCCTTTAGGGAAAACAATAGAATAAGACATACATGACCTGATTACAAAGCAGCAGTCTATAATGTCAGCATGACCTATTTTATACCAGTACACTAAACACATACATTCATATATCAAATTTGAAAAAAAAAAACTATTACCCGGTGGTAAGCGGCAGGTTGCCCATGGCGTGTCCGATTCAGAGCTACCTGCTGCTGGCTTGTCGTCGCCGTGTCCAGCTGATGGATAGAAGAGTGAAGCCGGGATGTAAACTGTGCCGGCGACTCTCTTCTTAATTCTCTCTCCACCCGACCCCCATTAACCCCACCACACGCGCGCGCTCCTGCTGCCACGCTCGGATGCGCGCTCGTGCCCAAAAACGAGCGCTACTGCGCAAGCGCGCATTCGAATCGATCAGTCTACGCTGTTGAAAAAAAGATCTGCGGCGTTGGACACTTTTATCCTGCATGTCCTGTATGTATCCTCCTGTATCTATTTATTGTCGAGATAAAGCAAGGGGCTAAGTTGTGACTGCCTTTGTCTAAATTCGGAAACATGAAGGTCAAAAAGGGCTGAATTGGCTGGAATGCGGACCAGTCAGGTGACTGCAATACAACGGTTGGCCGCTTGATGAAGACAGAGTAACGCTAAATCGGGAAATGTCAGTCCTAACCTGAGACTGACTCACTTTAATCAGGATTAATCATGTTGCTTTTTAGAATTGTGGTCATTATAATTTTGGATCAGAGAATATTAGTAGACGTTGAATCTAAAAATGGTTAAATACATTGGGACTATAAAGACATTGGGTTGAAACTGGCCTCAAACAGCATTCTACTTATATAGGTTATATCAGCAACTATATGGTGAGGCTGCCTTTAAGCTATGGTCCTCACCTATGGAATATCCTGCCGAAGGATTTCAGGTCTGCAGAGACTATTTATGTTTTTAAGAGGAGGCTCAAGACTCACCTTTTTAGATCCATCCATCCATCCATTCATTTTCTTAACCGCTTGTCCTCACAAAAGTCACGGGGGGCGCTTCGGGCAGTCCCAGCTGGCTTCGGGCAGTAGGCGGGGTACACTCTGAACTGGTTGCCAGCCAATCGCATGGCACACAGAGACAAACAACCATCCACATTCACAATCACATTGTATGGAGGTAAATATGGTGCAAAACTAACTATTTTTTTGTACCTGTAGAAAAAAGTCTTAATTTGTATCTGTAAAAGTCGTGATTTGTACCTGTAAAAAAAAATGTGTACTTGTAAAAAAAAAAAAAATTGTATCTGTAAAAAAAAAAATTGTATGTGTATTTTTTTTTATCTGTAAAAACAGATTTGTACCTGTAAAAGTCATGATTTGCACCTGTACAACATTTTTTTTAACCTGTACAAAAAAGTGTACATTTGTGTGAAAAAAATTGTACCTGTACAAATTATTATTTTTTACCTGTACAAAAAAAGTGTAAATTTGTATCTGTAAAAGTTGTGATTTGTACCTGTAGAAATGACAACTTGTAGTCAAAGAAGTCGCCACTAGGAGTCACAAGTGGTTTTTCTGCTGCTGTCCAGTCACGTGACTTTTGCACCAAATATCTCGCTGCAAATGGTGCAAAACTAATTTGTACTTGTATTTGTAGGATTTGGGCGGGCTCATTGGTTGATCGAACGACAGTGGGTTGAACTCAAACGACGCCACGTTTTTATCATTAATATGCACAAATCCAAAATTCAACATGGTTCAATATACAAACACTGTGTGGAACAGCTTAAACGTTGGTTGACATGCAGAGCACTCAAAGTGGGCAGAAAGAAAGAAGTTTTAGTATGAAGGTAAGATTTATTGTACGATCATAGCTCGTAATCCGGTGCTAGCTAGCTCATCTCATGTTGTTAATTGTCTCACGAAAACTGAACACATTGAAGTCACGATTTTTATTTCAAGATTTGAAGCCTACCAGTGTAAACATACGATCAATAGCTTGTACCTATAAAAAAAAAAATCTAAAAATACCTCATAAACCGCTGCTTAGTGCTTAGATGTGAACATTACTATAGAGCTACAGAACCCTATTGAATGTTTTACAAGATAACCTAAACCTATAACCAAAAGTGGACAGTACTCAGCTACTTGTATTTGGGTAACATTATATTCAAGTATCTGTACTCTTAATCATAATAAATTGAAAACAAAACGTTTTTACTGCGAGTGAGTCTAAGCCGCTACAGGTATTTTAACCTCAACCCTTTATCCTCTGTATTTAATCATTTTATTTTAAATATTACAATTTCTTGATAAATGTCAGTATTTTTGCAATGTATGCTTTGCAAACAGTAAAAAAAAAAGGCTCTTACACTCTTCGTTTACTCATCACTCACAGTACTCAAATATTTGTGCAAGTATTTTTTCTGCACTTTTAATTTCTACTTGAGTTAAATTTTCCAATGTAACATTGCTCTTATTTAAATATTTGCTATTCTGCTTTTGAAATGCTAGTCTATCTGTATCACTAAGATGTGAGCAGTGTCACTGTCACCTAGCTACTTTAGCAAAAGTAACTAGGTCAAATGTTAGTTTATTTATTTTTAATTAAATGAAAATCTCATAAGTTTCAAAATCTTGCTCAAAAGGTGGAGACAACTGCTGAAGCATCAGTGAAAAGGATGACCCACTCCATCAGCAAGCAGCCAAGAGACAGGAGATGACACCTGGGGGGTATTCCATCAAGCCGGATTAAGGAAAAGACTGTTTTATTTCGCAGATCTTCTGCTGATGTGAATGTAGCAGGCGGAGGTCCCCTCCCCCACCTGTGGCAGTGGCCTTAGTATTTTTTTCTGGTGGCTACAATAATGGGCAACATATATTTACAGCTCAACACCTATTTAGTCTTATTTTTTATACTCTATACTCTATTTATAGTTCACATCTAAGCACTAAGCAGCGGTTTATGAGGTATTTTTAGATATATATATTTTTTATAGGTACAAGCTATTGGATCGTATGTTTACACTGGTAGGCTTCAAATCTTGAAATAAAAATCGTGACTTCAATGTGTTCAGTTTTCGTAACAATTAACAACATGAGTTGAGCTAGCTAGCACCGGATTACGAGCTATGATCGTACAATAAATCTTACCTTCATACTAAAACTTCTTTCTTTCTGCCCACTTTGAGTGCTCTGCATGTCAACCAACGTTTAAGCTGTTCCACACGGTGTTTGTATATTGAACCATGTTGACATTTTCACGCCTGGGACGTCCTCTTCTTCCAAAATAATTTGGAATTTCGGATTTGTGCATATTAATGATAAAAACGTGGCGTCATTTGAGTTCAACCCACTGTCGTTCGCTCAGCCAATGAGGTTGAGCTTTAGCCCGCCCAAATCCTCCAGAGCCCGCCCTCTTCTTCTACGAGTACAAATCACGGTGCTCTACAAGTACGAATCAGTTTTGCACCATTTGTAGCGAGATATTTGTTGCAAAAGTCACGTGACTGGACAGCAGCAGAAAAACCACTTGTGACTCCTAGTGGCGACTTCTTTGACTACAAGTTGTCATTTCTACAGGTACAAATCACAACTTTTACAGATACAAATTTACACTTTTTTTGTACAGGTAAAAAATAAAAATAATAATAATTTGTACAGGTACAAAATTTACACATACAATTTTTTTAATTTTTTTTTTAGGTACACATTTTTTTTACAGATACAAATTAAGACTTTTTTCTACAGGTACAAAAAAAATAGTTAGTTTTGCACCATATTTACCTCCATACAATGTGATTGTGAGTGTGGTGGTTTGTCTCTGTGTGCCATGCGATTGGCTGGCAACCAGTTCAGAGTGTACCCCGCCTACTGCCCGAAGCCAGCTGGGACTGCCCGAAGCGCCCCCCGTGACTCTTGTGAGGACAAGCGGTTACGAAAATGAATGGATGGATCTAAAAAGGTGAGTCTTGAGCCTCCTCTTAAAAACATCAATAGTCTCTGCAGACCTGAAATCCTTCGGCAGGATATTCCATAGGTGAGGACCATAGCTTAAAGGCAGCCTCATAATATAGTTGCTGATATAACCTATATTTTGCAAGTAGAATGCTGTTTGAGGCTCTTTAGTTTTGCACCATATTTACCTCCATAACATTCACACCTACGGACAATTACTGCGGTAAAGCTTGCCGCCTCTTTTTACGGAGTCAATCTCGCCGCTCTTCATTTCAAGTTCGCCCTTTCTGTTTGTCCTTCTCTAGAATTTACGGTAGTATGCGCAAAGGGACGCTGGCGCAGAAAACGACATCCGGTTTTCAAAATAAAAATGCAAGTTTCAAAATAAATATTACTGACAAGCAGTTTAAAAGATTATTTTTTAATTTTTATTTTTTAATGGAAAACAGTTTATTCACTATAATACATCACAAATTCACGTTTCATTGGGTATGCACTCTTTTGGGGTAAATAGGTTCCATGACCTGGTATTGAGCTGGAACGTTTATATGTACAGTATTAAGTTCATTGAAAATGAAAGGAAGGTTAAAATTGAGAAAAAAGAGGTGTGGATCATCCAGCCGACATGCCACTATGATGCAGCCCTGATTTGGGGTCAATAGTTCACATGACCTGGAAGCTATTAAGCAAAAATGCAAATTTTTGTTGAAAAAAATAATAAAAAATAAGAGGTCTAAAATGAAAAAAAAAGAGGTGTGCAACATACAGCAGACATGCCACTACCATGCACACTGATTTGGGGTCAATAGGTCATATGAACTGGAAGCTATTGAGCAAAAATGCAAATTTTTGTTGAAAAAAAAAAAAAAAGGTGGAGCCTAATATTAAAAATGAAAAGATGTGCAACATCCAGCAGACATGCCACTACCATGCAGCACTGATTTTGGGTCAATAGGTCACATGGCGTGGAAGCTATTGAGCAAAATCGCAAATTTTTGTTGAAAACAAATAATAATAAAAAAAGGTGGAGACCTAATATTAAAAATTAAAAGATGTGCAACATCCAGCAAATATGCCACTACCATGTAGCACTGAATTGGGGTCAATTGGTCTCATGGCCTGGAAGCTATTGAGCAAAAATGCAAATTTTTGCAGGAAAAAAATATTTAAATATAAGTGGAGACCTACTATTAAAAATTAAAAGGTGTGCAACATCCAGCAGACATGCCACTATGATACAGCACTGATTTGGGATCAATGGGTCACGTGACCTAGAAGCTATTGAGCAAAAAATGCAAATTATATATATATATATATATATACACATATATATATATGTATACATATATATATACATATATATATATACACGTATATATATACATATACGTATACATATACATATATATATACATATATATATATACACGTATATATATACATATACGTATACATATACATATATACGTATACACGTATACATATATATATATAAATACGTATATATATATATATATACGCAAACCCCTCCACCACGATAAGGTGATGACATATATATATATATATATGTATATATATATATATGTGTATATACATATATATATACACTTATATATATACGTATATATATATACATATATATATATATACGTATATATATATATATACATATATATATATACGTATACGTATATATATACATATATATGTGTATATATATATGTATATATATATATGTATATATATGTATATATATGTATATATATACACGTATATATATATATACACATATATATGTATATATATGTATATATATATATATGTATATATATGTATATATATACACGTATATATATATATACACACATATATATATATATATATACATATATATATATATAATATATATATACATATATATATGTCATTACCTTATCGTGGTGGAGGGGTTTGCGTGTCCCAATGAGCCTAGGAGCTATGTTGTCTGGGGCTTCATGCCCCTGGTAGGGTCACCCAGGGCAAACAGGTCCTAGGTGAGGGACCAGACAAAGCATGGCTCAAAAGACCCCAATGATGAACACAAACTTTGGATCTTCGTTTCCCTTGCCCGGACGCGGGTCACCGGGGCCCCCCTCTGGAGATAGGCCTAGAGGTGGGGCTTGAAGGCGAGCGTTTGGTGGCCAGGCCTATACACATGGGGCCCAGCCGGGCACAGCCCGAAAAGGCAACGTGGGCTATTCGGTCCCTGTACGACCGATGTCAGAGTTTGGTCCGCATTGCCGGCAGTATGTCGCATTCATTTCCTGTGAGGGTTGGACTCCGCCAAGGTTGCCCTTTGTCACCGATTCTGTTCATAACTTTTATGGACAGAATTTCTAGGCGTAGCCGAGGCGTTGAGGGGGTCCGGTTTGGTAGCCTCAACATTGCATCTCTGCTTTTTGCAGATGATGTGGTGCTGTTGGCTTCTTCAAGCCGTGATTTCCAGCTCTCACTGGAGCGGTTCGCGGCCGAGTGTGAAGCGGTTGGGATGAAGATTAGCACCTCCAAATCCGAGACCATGGTCCTCAGTCGGAAAAGGGTGGAGTGCCCTCTCCGGGTCGGGGATGAGATCCTGCCCCAAGTGGAGGAGTTCAAGTATCTTGGGGTCTTGTTCACGAGTGAGGATAGGTGACCGAAAGAACAAGATCCCGGATACAAGCGGCGATAGGGTGAGAAGCTCGGTCATCCGGGAGGGACTCAGTGTCGAGCCGCTACTCCTCCGCGTTGAGAGGAACTAGTTGAGGTGGCTCGGGCATCTGGTTCGGATGCCTCCTGGACGCCTCCCAGGGACATGTCCCACCGGCGGGAGGCCCCGGGGACAACCCAGGACACGCTGGAGAGACTACGTCTCTCGGCTGGCCTGGGAACGCCTTGGGATTCCGACGGAGGAGCTGGCTGAAGTGGCTGGGGAGAGGGAAGTCTGGGCTTCCCTGCTAAAGCTGCTGCCCCCGCGACCCGACCCCGGATAAGCGGTAGAAGATGGACGGATGGATGGATGGATATATATATATATATATATATATATATATATATAAATCATAATTAATCACTTTAAGTCTTTTTATCAATATTTTTTTCACGCCAAATTTGAAGAGCATCTTTTATGTGTTTATTATGAGTACTTTAAAAAAAAATGTTGATCCAATGCGCACTCTCATCCTTTTTTTAAAAGAAAAGGAGATAACCCACGCAAGCACGGGTAGGACATGCAAACTCCACCCAGGAAGGCCAAAGCCTGGACTCGATCTCACATCCTCTGCACTCTGAGGCGGACGTCACCCACCGTGCTGCCTTTCTTAAATTTATTTATTATTTTACCCCTTTTATTTGTTTTAAATCATTATCTTTTAGATTTGTGTTTGCCTTTTATTCTGTTGTCTTCTAGTGTTTAATTGTTTTCTTTTAGCGTTGAACTGTTTTTATTTGGTTGTTACTAAGTTTTTAGCTTCAGTGTTTTTTCATGGGGGAGCCTCCGCACTGGGAGGGAGGGCTGGTCTTCTCCTGCAGGCGACCAGTTGTCCCGGGGGCCCCTTTGCCCCTGGGGGCTGTGGCGTGCTTCACTCTGTGTGGGGCAGGCCGGCTGTCAATCTGGGATGGCGGTCTCTAGGGTGACATTGCTCCCTGTGGTGGTTGGCCGTCACCCCTCTCAGTGTGGATGAGCTCCTCCTGGGTGCCTTTCCTCACATGGGGCCTCTATCCATACATTCCACTCTTTTTTTGGAACCCCCTGAAAAGCTGGGACCCTGCCCCCTTCGCGCCTCTCATGCTGCGACACACACCTACTCCACCCAACTGGGCTTTTCCTTTTGCCCATTGTTTGTGTGGACACCCGATTGTTCCAATGAAGAGGGCAAAGAGGAACGGGGCAAACTTAATGGACATTGCATTGCTCTTACACGTCTGCTTAGCTGTTTCGCATAGCTAAATAAAATGATGCAGTGCAAATTACAACCACAAAAACATTGTTGGAAGTGGACTTCCTTGTGTAAGAACAACACAATATGTGTCTAAAGAGTCAACTTTCCATGGAAAAGTGAAAAATACAATAAAACTTTCTCCACTATTGTCATGCTAAAGTGTATCAAATAGGTTAATTTGTGAAGAAATGCATGAACAAAAGTAAAATAAAAACAGCAATGTCAACAAAAATGACAAAGAAATGTAATTGTTACAAATTACATCTCCCGTATTAGTCGATAAGACGTTGGGAAAATGTAAGAAAATGACCAGGCGGTATTAATTTTGTAATAATAATTACAGTTTTATTCAAAAAGAATTGTGCAGAAAATCAACCTAACAGTGTTTAACTCTTTGACTGCTAGACGTTTTCAGAAAAGGGATGCTGTGGGTGCCAGCTGATTTAAGCATTTTGACTGATCTTTCAAGGTCCACAGAAAATGTTGTGTTTGGACTATGGAAACACACATACTACCAAATGAAAGATTGAACTCTCATCTTTCATCAGAAAAGTTTGTTTCTACCTTATTCCGCTATTCAGTAATCAACAATAGAAAATGGTTAGTTTCACCCAAAAGCTCTTGTTTTGGACCAACGGAGAAATCAAGCTTTTAGTGAAACGATATTATTTCATGCACTCTAGTGAATTTGACACCTTTTTTTTCCATGAATGATGCCACAAACATCTAAACAGTGCTTTACTTATGTAAAACACTACCACCAACAATGAAAAAGTGTTTTTTGATAGCAAAATACGTTTATTTACATTCAACAGTGCAACAATTTGACACAACAGTTTGGCAAACTATTTACAAATGTGTGCAACTGTGGTACTATTTACAATTATGTGGATGTTTCAACTACAGTTTTTCTTTTTGTGTAACACTCCCCTGCGTGCAAGGAGACGCAACAGGATTTGCACAACAGATTAGTTTCACTGCGATTGCCCCTTCGCGTGCACTTTCTTGACGGACGTTTTTTCCAGGGAATAGCAAGTATATACTGCAGTGTGTGTTGCAATCAAGTCTACTATCAGGATCATGATACGGTTACGTTACGGTGGTGTTACGTCTGGCTTCCTCATGTCCTTCAGTTCCTATACCGGGTGGTAGATGTTCTGATCCATCTTATCCACTCCATTCATGGTGGCATCGTAGTCCAGAACCAGTGTCTTCTCCGTGATCAGACTGTACCCGCTCCACCGATGAATATGCATTGGACTCGGGGTACTCTTCATCGTCCGATTGAACGTCCGCCTGTGCTCGGTTGTGCTCCGCGTTTTCCGGCGCTAGCATCGCTAGCCGGTGAGGCTTTATGACGTGGTCATAGCCACCGCGTCAACGCTTCCAACTTCGGTGTCAACCTCGGGAGTCACCATCATCATCATCGTCGACATCAATGTGCTCTTTAGTATTAGTCGATGCTTTTCGACTACTCTTCATCGTCCGATTGAACGTCCACTTGTGCAGAAGTGCTCGTTTTCCGCCGTTAGCATCGCTAGCCGGTGAGGCTTTATGACGTGATCATAGCCGCGCCGCGTCAACGCTTCCAACTTCGGCGTCAACCTCGGGAGTCACCATCATCATCATCGTCGTCATCAATGTGCATTGGTCGATGCTTTTCGACTACTCTTCATCGTCCGATTGAACGTCCGCCTGTGCTCGGTTGTGCTCCGCGTTTTCCGGCGTTAGCATCGCTAGCCGGTGAGGCTTTATGACGTGATCATAGCGGCCGCGTCAACGCTTCCAACTTCGGCGTCACCATCATCATCATCTTCGATATCAATGTGCTTTTTAGTATTGATCGATGCTTTTCGTCTTTGAAAAAAATTCTCAAGCGTGAGCTGCTTGCAACCGGTCGCCATTGTTGCTTCATCAGCCATTGTCCCCTCAACACTCTAGCTCCGCCTCACGTCTTCTACTGACGCCCACCCAATCTTGTCCAAAGAGAGTCATCGCTGCTATCTAGGGGCCAAAACTAGCCATTATACTAACTAGATCTGCTTGATACTTTCAGCACAGCTGGCCAAGGCTTTCCTCCGTAGGTTTTCACTTCACGTTATTTAACGTTTTTGGCAGTAAAAGAGTTAATGAAAAAAATTTGCAAAACAACCCCTAATTATTTACAATTAACTGTACCAAGATTAAAAAGGACAGCAACGTGAAAAATCTACTTTTTGGAGCTTTTATTCATGTTAAAATGCTAATTCCTCACCAAAACATGACCAAAGTGGTGTTTTCCTCCATTTGCCCCATAAAGACTTATGTGAACATCCTGCATTTCCACTGCAGGACGTTGGGGTATGGGGAGGGAGGTAGGGACTTTCACAGGAACAGTCCTCTCAGCCGGCCCGCTTGTGGCTGTCTCTCCACTGCGGAGTACGACCCTGTTCGCGACGTCACCAGTTTCGATCGACACGTAAACGCCGTGCGACGGTTTCTCCCGTGACGTCACCCCGTTTGGATGAAGAATTTGAAAAATCAGTGGAACGAAAATAGGCAAAGGATTTTTAAGAGAATTGTTTTGGTGGAAGAGACTTAAGCCGAGGATGCATCATCCTCACGCATGAAGGTTAGATAATTTTTTATACTAAATAACTTTTAGCCAATCAGCACGAAAGACCGATCGGGTGTTTATCGGGCCGGCGGAGTACCAACCCTCGAGTAGGACCTCCGCTCGTCCCCCGTAAGTTCCTGTAAATGTGGCCCGGTTGGGAAGGCTCCTGCAGTGGAGACACGCACGTACGGGACTGGCCCCATAAATTTATCCCGAAGTTTCTGCGGTGGAAACGAAATGAGAAATTCGAGGTATTTTGTGCTCTCCAAGCACCAGCCCTCCCAACTTGAGAAAACAAGCTGTTGGCACTTTTTGACGTCATTAGGAGCGGATCCACCCCCGCACCACCTCTGCGGGCTAAACGCACGACCACTTTCTCTGAGACCTGAAGACACTGGTTCTGGACTACGATGCCACCATGAATGGAGTGGATAAGATGGATCAGAACATCTACCACCCGGTATAGGAACTGAAGGACATGAGGAAGCCAGACGTAACACCACCGTAACGTAACCGTAGCATGATCCTGATAGTAGACTTGATGGCAACACACACTGCAGTATATACTTGCTATTCCCCGGAAAAAACGGTCGGCAAGAAAGTGTAGCGTCTGCACACGAAGAGGCAATCGCAGTGAAACTAATCTGTTGTGCAAATCCTGTTGCGTCTCCTTGCACGCAGGGGAGTGTTACACAAAAAGAAAAACTGTAGTTGAAACATCCACATAATTGTAAATAGTACCACAGTTGCACACATTTGTAAATAGTTTGCCAAATTGTTACACTGTTGAATGTAAATAAATGTATTTTGCTATCAAAAAACACTTATTCATTCTTGGTGGTAGTGTTTTATAGAAGTAAAGCACTATTTAGGTGTTTGTGGCATCATTCATGGACAAAAAGAAGTGTAAAATTCACTAGAGTGCATGAAATAATATCGTTTCACTAAAAACTTGATTTCTCCGTATTTTGGTCCAAAACAAAACAAACTAACCATTTTCTATTGTGATTACTGCAGAACGGAATAAGGTAGAAACAAACTTTTCTGATGAAAGATGAGAGTTTAATCTTTCATTTGGTAGTACGTGTGTTTCCATAGTCCAAACAGAAAATTTTCCTGTGGACCTTGAAAGATCAGTCAAAATGCTTAAATCGGCTGGCACTCACAGCATCCCTTTTCTGAAAACGTCTGGCAGTCAAAGAGTTAAAATCCCAGTTCTGGCTGATACTTATGTAATGCTTTTTCACAGCTGAAGTTTGTTGGATAAAGCGGAACTATGTGTGTATCGTTGAGTGTTCCTACACGGAGATGTGGGATTGATGTACATGGCAAGCAAAGGAGGTAAAGATCACTATGAACGAGTGTGTCGTCTCTGTCTCACGTACATAGCTAACATTACAAAGTTAACTGAACAAATGATGTAGTGGTTAGTGCGCTTGCCCTGAAAGCAGTAAGTTTCAGGTTCACGACCCACTCTGGTGTTTTTTCCCTTCCTTCTTTTCTCGCTCTTCTTCCCTCTTCTCCCATCCTCCTCCATGATTTCTTGCAACAAGGAGTCGTTTTGTTTCAAATGTTTATTGAATAATTGATGGCTTGCCTTGCCTGGCCATTCAGAGGAGTTTTCAAACGCAGAGCCCCAATAGCAGGCTGCAGCCAGCTCGCAGAGGGCGCGGCAAGCACACGGGGAGAGGCGGGGTTTTACTGAACCGGGCGTTTTACTTCCGCATTACAAAACTAACCAGCAAAACACCTAATATTTCATGAAAAAGCAGAACGTGAACAGATGCAATTAGGAGCTTTCTGAAATAATTTTGTTTTTTTAATATTCATTGCAATTCCTATTCTAATTACTGAGAGAGAGTATTCTAACAAAACTATAAATGACTAAAAGAAGTCTTCATTTTCTGTAATTGTTTACTAAATGTCAAACTCAAAATTCAGGTTAAACTTAAAAGCCACTGAACAAAACATACGAATAAAGACAATAATGATCCTGTAGCCATTGTTTTTTTTCTTCTAAATAATGCCAATATTTCACAAATTTTGCGGAGCAGGACTGTATTGAAGATGTGCATGTGGATATCCATTTTTGGTTGTGATTCTTCTCCCCAATAACGACCTTCAGCAAAAGAACAATTTACTGCCTGATGTGTGACAGAGCGTTATTGTGATGGGCTGAGGGAGAGGGAGGGAGGGTTGCCGATGGAGAGAGAGGAAGAGAAGGGGGAAGGTAGGCTGGGAGGTTACAGTCCATGCAGTCGGACCTACGCTGACACACGACGACAGAGCCTCTCCTGCAGCTGACACCCACACCAACACTCTGCTAATGTGCTTGGGAATTCTGCATTTTATCCCAAACATCTGCAGGTAAGCCACTTAGCATGTGTTAGATTGAGAAGGTGTTTGGCTGGTTGCATGGCAATGACTTGAAGTCAGTGTGACTACTCAAGAATGCGTGTGTGTGTGCGTGCGTGCATGTCAGCAAGACGCAGAAAGGTGCTCCAATCCTGGGATTAGCACGGAGGCTGTCAGCACGTCTCTTAGAATATCTGATGGGTCCGATTTAGCCATCACTGAATTCATGAGCGGCGGTGTAGTAATTGACAGTTTTGGAGGAAATCAACAGGTTTTCTGATTTTGAAAAGGAGGTGGGAGGGCAAGTAGTAGAAGGTGTGTGCATCTGTTACAGGCGACAGATTAGAACATTTAGGGAATTAATCTTCTCTCAATGCTCTTTAAACCCCACACGACAACGTGACAACGGATGACATTGCACTGCTGGCTATTTCGGGACCAGTTTGCTGGTCGCGGTCAATGACGTGACAGAACTATTGACCGGCTCGTATGGTGTCATTTGGGAAGCAACTACTTGCTCATTTTGTTGGCAAACGATGCTAACATTGCTGTATGTTGAACTGACAACAAGTAGAGCGACCATCAGTTCCTTCACTGACGGTAGAGACCAAAACGGTGTCTACTTGGGATTCCTTAGGCTGCCTCGGTAACCCAGGATAGTTCATAAGACGTAGCCCCTTTCGCACGAGCCATCTAGACAGCTTTTCCCTAGCTCGCTGTCCTGTGTGCAAGGTCCTGATGCAGTGTGGTAGGATAGAAGTTGACCCAAGAATTTGCCAGGTTCTTTCTGACAGTCTCAGGAACATAACATCGCCAGTTCCCTATGCAAAATTTGGGGATTGTCAACAAAGTAAATGTTTGCAAGATTCTGTTGTGCAATCAGCATGGGATGGTGAGGTTGATGTCAATCCAAGCATTTGTCAAGCTATTACATAGTATCTGGAGTGTAATGCCGCCGTAGTGGAAAGCATCAATGCAGGATGGTGGAGCTGAAGTCAATCTGGGAATTTGCCAGCTTCCAACATAGTTCCAGAAGTGTAATGCCACCAGTGGGCCAGAGTAAGAAATTTAGCACCACAGACTCATACCTATGAAGCCCCTAATGACATGTTAGGGGAGAAAAAATTATTTGCGTTCCCTCGTAAATAACTGCATTCCCTTGCAAAGATTGCGTTCCCACGCAATATTTGCTTCCCCTTGCAAAAAAACGTTGCGCTCCCTTGCAAAGATTGCGATCCCTCGCAAAAACTTTTGAGTTATCTCGCAATAAATGCAAGATAATGCAAACGTTTTTTGCGAGTGGACGTCTTTTTATTTATTTATTTTTACGCGTTTATGTACTTCCGGGTCAGTTTGGATACTGTAGCCTCGAAAGTGCAGGTGAGAGGCGGTGGCACCATAGCATAGATATCTACGGCAGTACCTTTTCAAAAATTAAGCTTTCCCACTGCTGTAGATGCTCCCTCCTCGTCGCTTTTGGTCCCTTCAAAGTTGACCCAAAAGTACATCAACTCGTTTAAAATAATAATAATTCCGCCCCCTCGCAAAAAATGACTTTTTCATTATCTTGTGTTATCATCGCAAAGAAATGCAATTTTTGCAAGAGAACGCAATCTTTGCGAGGAAACACAAATGACCCCTCCCCCCCCCCCCCAATCATGTCACCTTAGGGGCTGCGTACTTACCTTTAACACTACAGTCCCTTTACTAAATTGGGGCAACAGTCAACCTGAGCTTTTTTTTCTCTTGTTCCTTTCAGACAGTGTGATTTTGCAGCTTGTCTTGCTATAATAATTAGAAGCATGGCAATAACAGTGACAACTATTTTCAACACATAGGGCAGTAGCAGCAAGTTCACGCTCTGGTCACAGACCCTTAAACTTTGTTATGCCTCTGAAACTAGGTGGGAAGCTGGCAAATTCCAAGGTCTTGTATCGGTACCTTACAGAAAAGAAGGTAAAAAGGTGAGGGGAAAAGTAGCTTAGTTGACCAGGGCTTAAGTGCCGAATATTTACAGCCTTGATACTGTTCCAGATGTTGGCACTAACGTCGCTAGGTATCAAATTATCTGAATGTTCAAAACCACAACGGGGGCTGTGCAATTAAAAATAATGCCAGTTCTGCAGATATCCCACTTGCCTCCCAAGAAAGTCAGTGCGAAAGGGGTTAATGACAACTTCACTAGATGACCTTGTATCAATTAACCAGTGAGATGTTGGGCTAGACTCAAATCGAAGCAAGACTGTTTTTCAACCATTGGAAATTTGTTGAAACGTTTGGGTACTTCACCTGTTTCCGTGCGCAAAGCAAACTCCTTAAAGCCACACTTGATTTGAGCTCTGACCTCAAACCCATCAAACGTCTTCAACGACAAGACTTGTGTAATGGAGAAAAAAAAATACTCCAAAAGTTTGGCAACAAGCTCTTGTAATGGTAGGTGTATACCAAAGACTAGGGTGCTTCCATTCTTGCACGCTTAACCCACTCTATTATTATCAGCAAAGTGGTGCTTGCTTGTGATAGTTGAGACACACAAATTGGAAAGTCAGGGGTTTGTACACTTAATGAAAGCGACTCCGGCAGCAAACGTAAAAGACAATCAGGCAGACTGCGGCACAGTTGACTCTCCCGGAGCGAGAATGCGACAATGGCATGTCAATGATGTCTCGCTTGAACCCTCCGTCGTTCTCCTACTTCTGCTCTGCTTGGTCAAGCAGCATTACGCCATAATGGAAGGGAGGATTGTAAATTCTCACTGGCTGTGCTCTTTTTATGGCTCCTTTCCATTTGCTCTGCTGCCTGTCACAAGAGACAATGCCTTGATTTAAGGGATGAAGTGACAAGTAAAACTAAAAAGGCCAGATAGTGGCACACAATGGTCTTGTTTTGAAGGTTCTTAGTGGTTGCTATTTTGAAGTGATTCCTGTATTTTATTACAAAACAACATTTTTAGGTGTATAAGCAAATATAACTCATTTTTGGAGGGCACATTACGACACGCTAACATTGCTAGCTTTCCACTTGATGGGAGCTGCCATGTCTAAGGTTGTAGAATACTGTATTATAGACTTTCACACATCAAGCTTATAGACAGGTTTGGAAAGACAGCCATGAACAAGAAATATCTGTCTAGAAGTGTAGACATTAAAAAGTTATCAGCTAGCTGTTGAACATAGCCAAGCTAAAATACTCCAAGCAACTATCCCACCATGCAAAAGAGCAAATGAAAAACTAATAACAGTGCTAATAACACAACTAGACAGTTGGGCGACCACATGGGAAGGCAAGAGGCCGACTGGCTGAGATGGAGAAGGAATAGCTCAGCTCACAACTCATAAAGTGCGTAAACAAACCTGGGAAATAATCCCAAACAACAACCACGTATGAAGAAATCTGCAAATTACAGATTTTTTTGTGTGATGCGAGTTTCCTCTTACCAACGCACGAGGTGAGATGGAGTGAAAGTGATACCGACGCGTGAAATGTGAGATAAATAAATAATAGGAACCCTCAAACGTGTAAATAATGGATAAACGATGAGTAGATAATTTGGCCAGAAACTCAGGTTAAAATGACATCTTTCCTGCTATCATCTCCACGATAAAATTCGTAAGTGAGTTTGTGTGGGCGCACCAGAGAACAGTGTGTATGGGCTCACAATGGCAAGATGCCCCCCAGACGTTCTTCTGTGCGATCTTTGCACGCATGAAAGTCATCCAAAGTGTGTAGGTGGACTGCTTGCGTGCTCAAACATGGGCCGAAAAACATCCAGGATGGCTTTAATGTTGTATTGATGATATTCTAAAAGTAGCAAGTGTGTGGGAAGCATAATTTTGACCCCCAAACACCCCAAACTCACACCCCGCCTTCCCCCGTAGTCATGCCGTGGTCCGGATTAAAGACTGAGCGCTAATGGGGAAAAATTTTGCTACAGTGGAATTTTGGCATATTCTCTCCCACGCGAGCGTATGAACACACTAGAGATTTAGAACATGCAGGGTGGGAGCAAGAGAAAGGGTGAACCGGGTTTTTAAGGGGGGATACAGGTTGTTGTTCTCATAGGGGGGAATTCCTTTGGTCCCCTCATCTTGTCACTCAGACAACAGTTCAGTGACTTTGAACTGAAAAGAAAAAGGAGGTCCCTTAAACTATTCTTGAGCTGGATCAGACTCCCCCGGCCATATTTTGATGGAAGTCTGAGAAGGTAGCACAGCGTAATGTAAATAATGACCTTAACATCTAAAAGGGAAAGCACTAATTTAAGGGGTCTGAAATACTTAAGTGGTCTTTGGCGGGTGAAGGTTTTTGGGCCTGCAAAGTCGATTAGTCTCTCCAAAGGGCTGGCAAATAGATTGATTTGACTTTCCAAAAAATATTCGTCTCACACTGTGTCCCTGTTTGTACTTGTTTTCTAGATGATTTCTCAACATGTAACCGATTTGCAAGACACTGACGACAGTATGCTTCACCTCCACCGGACATTGGCCCTGTTCTTCTGGTGTCTTCTTCTGGTTCACAAGCAGGCCTCAGCTGATGAAGAGGGGCTCTGGGGACCAACACCTTCCAGAGAAAAGCCACCCCAAAAGAAATCCGGCTCTTACTGGTGGACCCTGAGTCTGCCAAAGCTCCCGTCCCTTCCATCACTGCCGTTCCATCTGCCTTTTTATCCTGCCGGGGGTGAAAGCGAGACCGCAGAGGTGAACACAACCGGCCAAGAGCTGTCAGACCCAATCGATCAATCTGGGTCTGGAGATGGGACCATGTCTGAAGCCTCTGCATTTCTCACCAGTTCTACTCAGTTCCAAAGCAGCGTGACTGAGATAAGGACAGAAAGTCTTCTTGCAGGAACATCACATTCTCCGCACGTTAGAAATGACAATGACACTCTTGTTGCAACCTCTGCAATGCATATCAGAAATACTCCCACCAGCTCAAGCACGCTGGAACAAAATGGGACACACAGACACCCACCTTGGGACACGACACTAGCATTAACAGTGCAACACCTCCCAAAGGACGACAAGTTTTTACATACGCTGTCGGCAACGATGGCACCAGGAATCACAGTTCCTCCCGACAAGACAACAACAAACCCTGGAATGGGCATCATACTGACCCCAGCCTTCACCCCCCCTGACAACACTTCAGTGAAAGCACAAGACTCAGCAGAAAGTCACACCACTCGGAGCACCAGTTTGGGGCTGATCACCACCACCACCACTCCACCGAAAGAAGGTAAACAAAGTCAAACAAATCAATGGTGGCGGGAATGATTGTGCAGGGCTAATCAATCATACACAGACGTGTGTTCAATCGTTGGTTGTCAAAAAGCCTGCATCGAGGTTAGGTTGATCAATGGGCATTTCTGACATGTCAAAGATCACGTTGAAAAGCTGTCAAGTGCTATTAGAAACAAGTTTATATCACAACTGCATTGATGAAAGGCTGTAAATTCAGCTTCAAAAGAAAAGCTTAGGATTCTCTTATCTTTAATGGCCCACCCTGTCGACTTATCAGTACCTAAAATAAGTGATTTTTTGTATAACCTGTTTTCATAGAGGTTGCTTGAAAAGGAAACGAGTGAAAATGGTTTGCTTATAAAAACCAAAGTGACATTGCGGGAACATCCTCTTTCCAAAGCCCATCCCCCAACTGCACAGACGGTATCTGTATGCTTAATAATCATGATAAGACCCACCTGCAGGTGCAGACACATCCATCATGTCGGTCGGGTTAGAGGTTAGGCCGGAAGCTGATCAGTCGATTAATTCAAGCCTACGGGTGAAGGGGAAGTTGGGGTCCCTGGATATTTGATAAAAGTGCCCTGTGTTTTTTTCCCACTCAACCGACCATAGGTGGCGCAGATTAAAAATGGGGTTTGGGGAGGGGTAGATCATGTGATTGACAGTGACTGTCTGTCACCGGTGTCGCCAAAAAGACGATGGGAAAAATACTAGATGCACGTTTTTGTTATTTTCAGTTGATGCAACAACACTTGGATACAATAATCTCATGATAGACTGCTGGAGCAACGCAAAACCGTAGTCTCGCTACATGTTCCGCCTGTGTGCAATGTGGCAGTGGGGAGGGGACCACCCCTGATATGGCAGAGTATCAGTATTCTGAGCGCACAGTCAGCGAAAGCATCCACAGCTCCAGTAGGACCACACGCTCGCAAGCCGCTGTTCACCAAAGCTGAACATGCTACCACTCCTCCCGTCCTTCCTACCCCTCCACCTTTTGTCAGCTTTGTACAAATCCTGACAAGCGCTAAGCTGCTGGGGCTGCTTTGAAAGGTTAAGTGTTTTGACAAGGAGAAGGTGCTCCTTGCAGGGAAAGCTGTCATATAAACGTGCTTAAAATGACACTGGAGGATGCTAACAGTACAAGCATTGCACATACCATACAGGATATCCAGACAGCCCAATGCTGTCGGCTGTCATTTTCAGACCTTGGTTAAGATTTTACGAATGAATAAAGACAAGAAGTTCTATCTTTAAACCCAATCACCCACCACATGATATGGCACTGGCTCTAAACCGCTACCAGTGCTTAAAACAACACAAAAAGTTGCCAACATACACACATGAAAGCTTACATTTTGTAACTACTTAACAACAAAATACAGCATGTCCAATCATCCAAATTCTGTAAGCTGTCATACCAACGCATTGCTCAAGAGTTTCAGGATGACTTAAACCTTTTAGCCTTAAACCCAATCACTACATGGACAAGACACTGGATAGCTGACATTACTAGTGGTTAAAACGATACAACTAGATTCAATGCAACTTCTAGATGGAATAAAACAGTCAAATCACGGCACATGCACATCGAAATATCAATGCAATTAGGCTACGGAGATCCACACAAAGTGCCATGGATGACTGGCTGCATAAAAGTGGAGGCCAGGCTGACCCATTTGACAGAACTGGGTTAAGATACGCAGTCATTTCACTCTAAGTGCAGTGTAGTGTTAAACTATTATTTTGTGTGCGTGTGTGTCATTTCTCTCTGAAGACACCTAAAGCTTAAACCGCTCGTTTCTTCACAGCTAAAACAGATCAGGTGGATGAGGAAGAAGCTCCTGATGTCTATACGACGGATGTTTCAACGCCACTAGCAACGTCACTGCCAGGAAAAATTGGTGAGCTAAGAGTTCTGCTTGTTCCCCACCCTTAAACTGCATGAGTCTGCGTCCAATCTCTTAGTTGAAGGGAGGTCAAATCTTGTCATTTAAGATGCTCAGTAAAAAAAAAAAAATCTAACACCATCAACGATATACAATCGAGAAAGTGCTGTCTAATAAAAGTGCTGCTGCCATTATTGTCTTGCTATTTCCCTTATGGGATACGACATGTACAACTCATGATGAAAATGTATCTATGATGAAAATATGTGGCCCAATTCGCAGGAGCAGCTGTAACCCACTTCTACCGCTTGCTCCAGAATAGCAAAAGTGATTTCTCCAGAAATAGATGTGTTAAATGTGTCACTTATTTTAGCGGAAGTTATCTTGTTGACTAGTTCAATGTGTGAAGATGACTCTGGATGGCCTATTTGTCCTGAGAGGCCTCAGCAGGTGGATTTGCAACAGCTGGGAATCAAACCCGGGATACAGCGGTCTGTCATTGGGTTTTTAGACCAAGCACTGCAGATGTGACACAGGAATATGTCACGTGACCTAGCGGCACACAGCAGAACCTAAATTCTGAGATCCGTCCTTGCTCTGTGGTCCACCAGACTGTCAGCACAGACGTGCGCTGATGTTAGTGCAAAGACCAGTCCACCCATGCCTCCCTATCGTGGCATCTCGATTGCCCTGGAAAGAAAACACACAGGCCGACGTTTCTGAGCTACACATCCTTTATCGATTTTACCCTCTGGTCATACCTCCCCATATAGGTTAATGCTTCTGGTCTGGCAGGATGACATCATAGCAGCATGTTTTAAATAAGGCAAAAACATTGCTGAATATGCACCTAAGTTCTGACAACCGACTAATAAAGTCCAATTGCTACACCATGCTCATCTCGGGGTGTTGTATTTCCACCAGCTTGACGTTTGCATTACGGCTGCAATAATCCAGAGGTTTAAATGGGGCGAAAACGCTACAAGATGACTACTTGTGAAAATGCTCTGTCACTGAGGTACAGCAGACGTTTCTCTTTTTGCAACTGGGGCAGGCAAGCGCAAGTTAAACATGATTGTCCCCGTTAAAACAAAATACCAACCCACCAAAGGGAGTGTCCCATTTGAAGGTGGCGGGGCTCATGGAAACATGAACAAAATGAGCAAATTAGGGGACCAGAAAAGGGAGGGATGGGAAAAATAACCAATAAAAAGGTGTGAAACCACATGAAATCTGCAAAAGGAAAATTTGTGGGCCTGTTTGGTATGCTTATTTCTGATCTCTAAATGTATTATCCATGTTTTTAGATCCATTTTGATGTACACATTTCCTGTAAAACAAGACAAAACCAGCCCACAGTGTGATTGCCTATATTGCCAGGTTACTCTCGAGGTTTGGGGTCCATTAAGAGAGCCTGGTTCTTGATAAGCCTGCAGCAAAATGATGGATGAGCCAGCACACATGACAGCAACTAATCTCTCCCTCTTTCTACGCAATAGTAGTTCTCAGTATGTTTCTTTCTGGGGTGGAAAGAAAGCAGGAATGTGGGGAACGGTTGATTTATGGTATTAACAAGGGTATAATTTAATTGAAAGTCAAGAAAACTGATTTTATGCTTTTTTGTAGTGACTGCAGCAGGAAGGTCACAAAAGCTTCAAACCGAGACCTGGATGTCAAACCTGGCGAGCGACAACGTCACGCTCCTTCCAGACTGCAATAAAGAACACTTGTCAGGCGACTGGGAATCAATGACATCATCAGACATGAAGCCGGCACAAAACACCACAAGCACAAACCAGTCAAGCAGCCCTTCGGCATTCTCGTCTCCTCTCATGTTGGTTCCGCTATACACAGACTGGAACAGCGCCATGGCAGCCTGGGGCCTGGCCTGGGAGGCGCACGTGTATGGCGCCGGTTGTGTCTTTGCGATGCTAACATTGGCTTCTGCACTCAACCTTCTCTGCTTGCCCCTGCTCTGTCCATCTGGTTGTGGCTACTTTGCTCTGGTCAGCCTGTTTCTATTGGCCGCCGGGGGGACCAGATCTTTCTTGCTCCTGTACGACGCATATGGCCACCAGGACCGCTTGCCCTCCAGCGAGGCCTCGCTGATGCTCTATGAGGCACCGTTCCCTTGCCTGACGGCGGCATTCGGCTTGGTTTTCCTTCTGCTTTCCATGCGCTCCAGGATGCAGCTTTCCTACTCGGCCTTCCAAAGACCTTGCTTCTTGGCCTGTTTGGTCACCTTGCACTTTACTGCTGCCTTCGGTCCAGGGACCATGCTGAAGTTTTACCAGCAAAAACCTCCACTTTCCCTTTTCCTGTCACTCATCTCCCGTGGAGCATTTGTAGCCCTTGCGACTTTCCTATCCACTGCTTATTTTGTGTTCTACGTCTACGTGCGAGCAGACTCCAAGCACATCTACCACCTGAACAACACTTCCCCGACACCAGCCGAGCGATATAACCGCTGCCCCTTCGCCCAGAGCCGCGACTGGGATCGTGCAGCCGTAACAGTTAGTCTTTCCGCGCTGTTTTGTTTAGCCTGTGCGGGACTGCAGCTGTACGCGATGCTCAATGCTATTGGTATCACTGGGGGAAAAGAAGTCTTCCATCCGTGGTGCTGGTGGGCTTTTCAATTCAGCTGCAGACTGTCCGAATTAGGTGTCTGCCTCACCTTGGCGCTGGTAGTGGCACAACCAGTCTACTGCTCTGACCAGCTACCGTCCGCTGGAAGCTGTTGGACTGAACTGCTGGCGTCAAAAGCACCCATCCTTCCAGGGAGCTGCCGGTGGAGCTTAGGCCATCCGGAGAAACTTGCTATTGTGGACACGGTCAGCCTCGGTGAGAGAGAGAGCCTTCCTCTCTACACTCTCACGGACGAAAGGTTGTCAAGCAGTCTAAACGGGCTAGACTTTCTGTACCACAGCAACCGGGCTCTGGCCTATCAAGATCCTGAAGTGAATTCGGACATGAAGGACTTGCAGAAACTTGGAAATGGAGGTGGTGGAGAGCCGTCAGGTGGATCCTCCTTTACAAGCGGTTCCACTACAGACCTGAGGCCGCCGTCGCCCATCAACTTACGTCGCAGCATCGACGAGGCCCTCTTCGGCGAGGCGCTTTTTCCTATGAGCCTCTTCAGCACAACCAGGCCCACGCAGAGCAGCAACTTATCCATAAACAACCACTGTGCACTTCCTAGCCTCCGTAATCCCCACCTAAATGATCCGGGCCTTTACCGAACCTCCTCTTGTACAGACATAACTTCCAAAACAGGGGAGATTATGGTCGGGGGTCGTGCATCTCCATCAGTGTCCTCTTCCAGCTGCTTGTCTCCCGAGCGTTGGCGGGGGAGCTCCCTGTATCGAGCATCCATCGGAGATTCATCAATGATCCTCTGCCCAATTCCAGAAGCACAAGCTCAGCAGCAGAGCAACCTTCAGAGGCACTACCAAACGCTGGGGGCCACCTCGCAGGAAAGCCTTGACCTAGATATGTCGTCTGATGCCGACCGATCGGTGCAGGAGGAGTTTGGAAGCGCTTGCAGACAAATTGATGCGCTTAGCATCTGCAGCGAGACCATTGACTTGTAATGGACAAAGACTTGACGCGAGGACTGTAATGTAAGTGTTGATTTTGGCAGCAGCTTTAGAAGTCATGGTAAACTACAGCTGCCGAAATAACACATTTGCTAGGCGCATCCTTAAATGGTCATTAGTGAATGTCTATGCAGGTTTAAGTGCCAAAAGCGTCTGAAATAACAGGTAGCGTGCAAGTTTTACACTTTCTCTGCCTAATAAGTAAAAAATGTGTTTGTCATGTACAGTGGAACCTCAGAGTTTGAACATCTTGGAACTCGTACAATTCGGACTTCAACCCAAAAATCTGAGTAAAAATTGCCTCGAAGTTTGAACTCATTTTCGGAGTTCGAACGCCCAAGCAAAGCAAGCTAAGCCGAACATACCTTGAAAACGGGTAGCCGAGTGAAGCCGAGCAATGCCGAATGCTCACGTTGCGGTAGTTGAGACAATGCACTGCTCATTTCCAGTCAGATCGTGAATACTCCTGGAGCTGCTGCATACTCGCCAGTGCATTTGGATTTTTTCACGACAATTTTCTTCGACATGGGCCCAAAGAAAGACAACAGTGCCAGTGGCAGCAAAGAAAAACATAGTGCTACAAACCACAGTGGAATTAGGAAGGAGATTATCGCGTAACTACCGTGGCTACTTCTGTAATTACTGGCACAAGGACACCCCTTACCCTTAGCTGTTCAACAACGTGCCTGACGTTAAACAATGCACGCAAGGACCGCTTAGTAGTCTAACAATATGCCGAATGTAAAATACACAAACTCAGCACTGAACTAAAGCTAGCATTAACATAGAATTTATCGTCCACTGATGCCATCACACAACAGGTAAGGTAAGCTATTTTTATTGTTTAAATACTGTGCTGTACACTGTAAATGTAAAAAACATAAATAGAAATTAAAATAGGAATTTTCTGTTTTTGGAGCTTGGAAACGGATTAATTGCATTTACATTATTTCCTATTGGAAAAAAGGTTTCGGAGGTTGAACAATTCGGACTTTGAACACTTCGCAGGAACGAATTATGTTCAAACTCCGAGGTACAACCGTATAGCCAAAATAACAATACCTAACCCAATGATGCATACAACAGTTCATGGTTTAGTGCATTAGTGTATTACTTAGCACTTATAAAATACTATCCACTGAAGTTTAATTGAACTTGAGCACAACCTCCCGAGGATGCAAGTAAGCAAGTGGCGTCCTCTGCTGGCCATTCCCTTAGATATTTTTACATGAACTGCTACCCTGCGCTTACTAATTTATATACGCAAAAGGCATACACACAGTTTAATAAAGTTTATTTGTAAACAAATGACTGCGCCCCCCACAAAACAGCTGACGAGAACAGTTTATTTTCTTTATTTGTTTTACCAAATTAAACAGTAAAGCAACTTCTCCTCTGCAGAGTGCTTTTTAAACGATTAACAGGTGGTCTCCCAAAAAACACTCAAAACCCAGTCTTCTCCATTCAGGATAAAAACAAAAAAAGAAGAACAAAAACATGTCATAAAGTCTGAATATAGGAACTCAAGTTTTATATTGTCATGTACTTTTCTGCACATTTTTTTTAGATTACAAGACTTTTGTTAGTCAATCGAACCCAGTGCTGGGAGAAGTACTTTCGCTTTAGGTAGAAACTGTGAGGCCTTAGCTTAAGACCACATCAAATACATTTCATAATACAACAGAGATACAAGCGCAGCGAGTTGTTTTTAATGGGACCTGTTCACATGTCAAGGCATTTTTCCGGTAAAAACAAAAGGTGTTTAAAAAAACAACAACAACAAAAGCGTAGGAATGAGCGTAACACAAAGTAACAAACAGGCTGCTTGTTTTGTTTGTTTGCACTATATTTGGTTTTGACGTTCCAAAAAGAGCACGTATAAATACATTTGGCAGTATGTATGCAGTTACAACAAAGAGGAATAAAAATACAACCACGTTGGGCTTGTGGAAAAAGGACATGCATATCAAAAACCCTTCATTGATCCATCCAAAGGCCAGATGAAACTGTACAGCTTTTATATAACAAACCCAATCGTGGAAACATACCTGATTATATTCAGTTTTTGGTCCTGTCGTGTGATATTTGGGCTCATGAATGACTGGAGGCGGCTCAGCTGATTGTAGGTGGCGCCTGAGTGTCTTAAGTAAACAAGAGAACTCGCCCCGTAAAACAAAAACACAAACGTAGTGCCACGACGCAAGACTCAAATGTGTTGTTGAGGAACATCTGGAAAGCCCGACGTGCCGCTTTTTGAGTGCAAATAGCCCTCCGCTATTCCCCTACTCTGCCAGCCTGTGCACTTGATGTTGGTGGAAAGAGAGTCGGGTGTGGCGATGAACAAGAGGTGGGTGGGGTGGTTGTTTTGTTGTCATTTAAACATTTGGTCACTTTTTTCATAATTTTTTTTTAATAAGGTGGTATGGTGGCCCATCCGCAGCTCAGTAAAGACGCTTCTCGTAACTGTTGAGTTGAGATGCAAGGAAACACAATTAGTGCTGGATGTGTCATTTCAAGTGCGGTATCCATTTTGTTTAATGGTTAGCTGCTGCATTAAAAACTACTCAAGCGCATGCAAGACTTCCACACTGTTCTTAGAAAAGTTTGGAAGTGTTGCTAGTGAGAATGCTAAAAAGGTTAATAGTCTTCTACTCTTTTTGTTAACAGCCCCACTTGAGGAAATGCTCCTAAGCCCGGAGTTTAGAGTTCATTTTTATTTCATCCTGGAAATGCCAGAGTCAAAAACTACTTTGGTTGTTATTATATTTGAGCAAAAACTTGTCCAAATGAATCCATACAGGAATATCCTATACTTCACCTTGAGAGCCTCAAGATCATGCTAGGATTGTTTGACACAAAATAACTTCCTTTAAAATGCTCAGCATTATTAATTAACACTACTACTACTACTTAATCTTAATACTCATCATTAAAAAAAAAAATGGAATTATATTTTTTTCATTGATTTGGCTTGTCCATTATTTCTAGATGTTTCATGGCGACATTCAGGTCTTCTTCAGCTTAAGAACTGTGCTCTCAACTATGCTAGGAAAAATTGGCACTGCCATGTCTGTCTGAAAAATATTTTATTATTATAATATGAAGCAAAATGGATTTCTTTTGCCACCTTTATGTGTCATTTCCAGCAATTTTAACTCAAAATGTGGATGATTTGAGTGTTTCATTTTACAACTGAAGCTATTATTTTTTTTATCATTTAAATGGTTAAGCATGAAGCGTGCTCGAAGCTTGTAATGTTGGAAAAAGTGCCACTTACGAGTGAAGTCCATGAACGCCTCCTTCCACCTGTGCCGACATGGTTCTCTTCTCAAACTTAAGCTCTCCAGAGTACATCATGGAGCTGACAAAAATAACAAACATGCGTTTAGCTGCTGTTGTTGAATGATATGTGAAAGAAGAATTGACGCTATCCTTCACCGGAGCACCGAGAGACTTTTGGCCCCGATGTCCTGGCAGCCATGTTGGATACCGGCTATGAGGTATGGTACAAACTTGTGGATGGAACCCTTGTCCTGCACCGAGCCCGACACGCCCTGTGCCACCTTCACGGCGTCGCCCTCGCTGATATGTTGAAGAAAAAAAGAAAAAAAACACCCGTCACTTGTGCACTTCACACTTGTTTTTATGATGTGACGTGACTTGAGCGCACCTGAAGTAACGTTTCTGGCTGCTGGTGCTCTTCTCCATGGCATCGAGGGAACCCATGCCACGGTACTTTTTGAGCCGCACGCCGTCTGAGAAGAAGTACTCACCGGGAGCCTCGGTGGTCGCTGCCAGCAGGGAGCCCATCATGACTGCGGCAGAAAAAGACGGAAAACTTTTAGACAAGAAATTAGGATTTTGAGCGTTTTATTGACATGCCTTTGCCAAAGCATACGGGCCTTGAGCTTGACACCTGCGCTCTACATTATGTTAGGACGATTTGATATTTCTTCAAATGGGTCTAATATTATTGTTCCTTACTATTTCCGACACTTATGTTATTTCTTGGCTTTGTCGGATGCATACGAGTCTTGACTTGACAACTTGTGATCTAGACCAGGGGTTCTTAACCTTTTTTTTACCTTGGGGCCCAACTTTTCCTGTAAAAAATGGCCTGGGGCCCATTCAGAAATTTTAATTCAATTAAATTAGATAAGATTTCTGTTGACTTATTATTGTTTGTTTTCAATAAGGAAATCTAGTTAAGGTTTATAAAATCATTGTTAAATAACATTATACAATGTGGTCATCAATGACATTTATTTATGTGTAAACACTGACACCCAATAAGATGCCCAACAAGCCGGAGTCAACTTATCTGTTTTTGTGTACGTTTATATGGATTTTTTTTTTTTTTAACCAGATTGATAATAGTGATTCACTCAAGGGAGTTCTTCACATTATCAATCTCTGTGAGTGCTCCTTGTTGATTTGCTCGGGAATCTGCGAGAACAGAATTAATTGCAGCATCCATTCGTCTATGGTCTCAAGTCTGCTTGTTTGGTCTGGACCAAAAGCAGACGTCGTTTGGTGCGGTTCATATTCACAGTGTGCTTTTTGCAAATGGACTATATTGCGTAATCACATCGACGATCTGTGCTCCCATTGGACAAAAATGACGAGGGGCTGAACGCATAGCAAAACCTGGAAATAGAAGAAAATAAGAAATTAAATTCCGACGTGCTGCATTACTTCTGTGCATATTTTGGCATTATTAGATGCAAGATATTTGCGAGCTTCAAGAGCAACTCATTCAACGGAGGTTCCGCGGCGCTGTTTCAAAACAGCCTTGTTGATTGCATGCATTCGAAGGAGCCGTTGCGCGTTCCCCGCCCCACAACATGCTGACTGCAGCGTGGCTAAACAGAATACGGAGGATTATGAATGAATTTAGCACAATACTAATGGGCAATATTACAGATTGTATTTTCTACACGAGGGGGGGATCTTCTAGTTTTAAAAATACCCTGATACATGTGTACAAAGCCTCAATTGAAAGCTGCGGCCGTCACGGCCCAGTTACAAAACTGAAATTACTTTGCGGCCCACTAGTTGGCGCTCACGACCCAAATGGTTAAGAATCATTGATCTAGATTATGCTAGGATGAGTTGGCATAACCGACAGTTTCCTCAAAATTATCTCAACGATTTTTATTTTTCATAAATAACGCTATGTCATGAATGTGGTGGTAAAGAGAATGATTATTTATTTGTGTTGGCGACGTTCTTACTGGTGGACGCTCCCAGCGAGAGTGCCTTGACCACGTGTCCCACCGTCTGGATGCCACCGTCAGCGATGACAGGCACGCCGAAGCGCCGGGCGTACTCGGCCACCTTATACACAGAAGTCCCCTGAGGCCGCCCGCACGCCATAACTGCAAACACAGAAACAGATGCTGATAATTGGGGCAGACATTGCCTTGGCAACCCAGAACAGGAAGATAACCAGCGCAGCCAGGAGGTGTCTCTATGGGCTGCGGTTACCACGGGCAACCATGAGAAGGCACATAAAGAACAAAACTGTACAAAGGGTACCTTCCTGCGTGATGCAGATGGAGCCGCAGCCCATGCCCACCCGCAGTGCGTCCACACCAGCATCGATCAGATTCTTGGCTTGCGCCGCTGTTACCACTGAAAAGGAAATGGGGTGATTAGAGCAAGCAACCTACGGCGTGTGGCTCACAGGAGTAGTTCTCCATTTTTGGTTTGGTTTGGTTTATTGAACATAATATAAATGCGATACAAAATATAAAATAAAAGTGAAAGAAAGAAAATACAAGTTTAAAACGAAAATAATTATTATTAAAGTCAGAATATACACGTAGGGAGTAGGAAGTACAAGAACTTATTTAGTTCTCCCATTTGGCCTGATGTGCAATTTTAAGAGTTGAAAGTTGCCCACAATGTTTAACAAGCTAATGCAAGGAAAACTGCAAATTTTGAAGACCTTTTATAAAAACACAATTCAAAATTAAAACTATAATTATATCACAATATTTTTTATATATTATAAATTAAGCACTATGTATGTTTTTAAAAAGATTACTTCTTTATGTGTTAACCAACTAAATCCACCTACTGACATTTAAGAAAATGAAACATTAACTTAATTAACTCTTCTGATTGGTTTTGCAGGTAGTAAACATTTTGGAAATATAACAAGAAACAAGGGGTTACACAATTTACCAAACATGGTACGAATATGTGACAGTATGACATTTTGAAGCTCCACTGACTTACCATTTCCCCCAACCACTTGCAATTCTGGAAATTTCTGCTTGATGTAGTTTATCATGTTGATCTGAAACACAGAGTTGCCCTGTGATGAGTCCTGGAAAAAAAAAAAGTTTTGTCATTTTTTAAAAATGTGACAGTGTTTTTTTTGGTGGGGGGTCTAAAAGTGCGGTAAAAAGACCCACCAACACCACCACGTCCACGCCCGCCTGCACCAGAAGGTCCAGCCTGTACTTGTCGTCATCGCGGGTGCCGATGGCGGCGCCACACAGCAGCTGCTTGCGCGAGTCTTTGGAGGCCAGCGGGTAGTCCCGGTTCTTTTTCAAATCCGTCCTGGCGATGATGGCCACCAGCTCGTCGTTGTCGTTCACAATGGGGAGCTTGCCTGGTTTGCAGCAACAATGTCAACAAATGTGGGGGGGGGGGAAGAGAGAGAGAGAGAGAGAGAGAGAGAGAGAGAGAGAGAGAGAGAGAGAGAGAGAGAAGAGAGAGAGAGAGAGAGAGAGAGAGAGAGAGAGAGAGAGAGAGAGAGAGAGAGAGAAGAGAGAGAAAGAGAGAGCGAGAGAGAGAGAGAGAGAGAGAGAGAGAGAGAGAGAGAGAGAGAGAGAGAGAGAGATTGGCGTTTTTTACCTTTTTTGCTGCGCTGCAGAATGTCATTTGCTTCTTTTAGGGTGACACCTGCCGGAGCGACCACCAGCTTCTCCCTCTTTGTCATTGCCTGAAATAGCACAAGCAAGAGTATTTATATATATTTTCCTATTCAATATGTATCCCTGGCTAAGCTATTGTATGAATTTCCACTCAGCACACACCTCCGCCAGGGGCTTGGTGTGGTCTTTCTCAGACAGGAAGTCGATATCTCTGGAGGTGACGATGCCTACCAGCTTTCCGCCCATTTTGCCCGTCTCGGTGACGGGGATGCCCGAGAAGCCGTGTCGCACTTTGGCTTCAAGCACATCACCGACTGTCTGGTGCGGGCTCATGACCACTGGGTCCGTGATAAAACCTTGCTCGAATCTCTGAGTCACGTGTGTAGAAATAAGATTTATTTTTATTTTTATGACTGGGTTGATGATGACATGGTAATGCCAGCATACCTTGACCTTGCGGACCTCGTTGGCTTGGAATTCGGGTGTGCAGTTGTGGTGGATGAAGCCAATGCCTCCCATTAGCTGTGAAATCAATAAGATTTCTTTGAAATGGCATACCCAGAATAACAAAAGCACCCATATGATCAACATCTTACCGCCATTGCGATGGCCATTGCAGATTC